>NC_092162.1:58447137-58677137 GCF_045791955.1 Oncorhynchus clarkii lewisi | reverse complement strand
AAAAAACTGAAAACTAGTGTTATTGGCTGAGAGGTTTGGAACATTCATTCTGTACAATTGTGAAAATGATGATAATGCCCTTTTAGTGTAAGAGCTATTTGAGAAGACCGTCTGAAATTTCAGCCCATTTTGGTGGGAAGCATTTCTCGCCTTCCTGGTGTCATGATAAATGGGGGGACATGAACGTAGTGTGTGTATGAATCAACACATCGTGTTGTCTTATTGTAATATAAAGAAACTATTGAGAGACTGTTCTGTGTGTGGGCGTCATAGAAACCATGTCATCTCTCCCGCACACCGTTAGAATGCAGCTCTTACTGACCGACACAATCAATTCTCTTGGTGTTTCTATGATAATGACCTTGGATGGTTGTTTCCTTATTCTCTCTCTCTACTACCTTCCCTTCTTACTCATCTCTCTTTTTTCACTCCGTCTTTATTCTGTCTTCTCTTATTCGGCCCTCTCTTTCTCCTTCTTTCTCACTATCCCCTCACCTTCTCGTCTTATCTCTCTCCCCCTGTCTTCCACCCTTTCTCCCTCCTTTCTCTCCCTCCCCATTCTGTCCATTCAGCAGCAGCTGGAGAGGAAGGACAGTCAGAGCAGCTCCCAGCACAGTGTGTGCAGCCATCGCAGCACCCACACAGACTCTCCCAGCCACCCCTCCTCCAACATGCCCAGTGAGGCCGTAGGCCCCCCTCCGGCCGCCCCCACTCAGCTGCTGCCTGGCCTGCCTCCCCTGCCCACCCAGGACCCTGGAGATGGTACCATGACCCTCCAGAAGAAGCCAGACCCCTTCAAGATCTGGGCCCAGTCCAGGAGCATGTATGAGAGCAGACGTGAGTCATCACTTCACTGTGGTTGTTTGGCACAACTGAAGTGTAGGTTCAACAATGCTGCCGAACACAAATACATCAAACATGTATAAACTGGAGTGAATGAGCCTGGGATCTGATCATCATGCCTGTTGATTGGTGGGAAGAGAGAAACTCTTGAAACTATTCTGATTATTCTGTTGGGATTAGACTAGGCAGTGTATGAGTGTGTTTAAGTAAGTGGGTGTTGCATTGTGTCCTGGAGGAGAAGCATTGTTAAGTACTTTGAAGGAACGTGTGTGTGTGTGTGTGTGTGTGTGTGTGTGTGTGTGTGTGTGTGTGTGTGTGTGTGTGTGTGTGTGTGTGTGTGTGTGTGTGTGTGTGTGTGTGTGTGTGTGTGTGTGTGTGTGTGTGTGTGTGTGTGTGTGTGTGTGTGTGTGTGTGTGTGTGTGTGTGTGTGTGTGTCAAACCTGACTCTGTGACAGAAGATGTCTCGGAGAGCTTAGTCTCCTTCAGACACAGACGTGTTTCTTGCTCTGTGAGGCTATCGACACCTCTCAATATAGGACTGTGTAGGTCTGATGCCAGCAGAATTAGGGACTAGAAATGCAGGATCACATGCATCCTACCTTGCTGACGACTCAGAAAGGAAATATATGGTATATCCAGTGTTGACCCAAGCCTACGTCATGAGCTATTTGACAAAAATAATGTAGATGTTCTCATCAGCAGAAAAAATAATAATAATCTATTTGAACAATACTTTTTCCTTGTTCTGACCCTAAGAATTGGGAATGATAGAAGGTACACTGGGCGATAGAAGGCAGCCCCGTTTTGAGTTGTAAAAGCAGAAACATCTGTTCTGAAGACTCTCCCCCATATCCTTTGCAGTCACAACTCAGGTCCTCCATTATTCATGAGTGGAGGAGGGCGCCACCCCACTTATTTACTATACTCACTACAAATCTCTTGAGAGAAATGGTTTGCTCTCCAAACAATGGGTCATTCATTTCCATCTAGGGGGCAATATGATGACTCCTGGAGAAAAACAGTAATTCTTTATTAAAGAGTCTGGTCATTTACAGTACATTGCAACATATACAATTAAACTGAGTGGGGAGACGAGAAAACATAACTTAGTGTAATAGGAATGTAATGTTGTTTTCTCAAATGCCATTTGCACTTTATAAGAGGCAGGCCGTTGCAGGTCTGGCAACAATAATGTGTTTACATTCATGGTGTATTAAAAATGCATCCATTATCAGAATAAGTTCATTATGTGTGCACGTGCAGCTTGTGTGTGTGTGTGTGTGTGCGTGTGTGCGTGTGTGTGTGTGTGTGTGTGTGTGTGTGTGTGTGTGTGTGTGTGTGTGTGTGTGTGTGTGTGTGTGTGTGTGTGTGTGTGTGTGTGTGTGTGTGTGTGTGTGTGTGTGTGTGTGTGTGTGTGTGTGTGTGTGTGTGTGTGTGTGTGTGTGTGTCAGTGAGTAGTGCTAGTTGCCTGCCAGCCTCAAGCCTGTTTGTGTGTGTGCTAGCAGGTGGTGTTGCAGTGCTGGTTAATCAGTGCAGGTGGTGTTGCAGTGCTGGTTAATCAGTGCAGGTGGTGTTGCAGTGCTGGTTAATCAGTGCAGGTGGTGTTGCAGTGCTGGTTAATCAGTGCAGGTGGTGTTGCAGTGCTGGTTAATCAGTGCAGGTGGTGTTGCAGTGCTGGTTAATCAGTGCAGGTGGTGTTGCAGTGCTGGTTAATCAGTGCAGGTAGTGTTGCAGTGCTGGTTAATCAGTGCAGGTGGTGTTGCAGTGCTGGTTAATCAGTGCAGGTGGTGTTGCAGTGCTGGTTAATCAGTGCAGGTGGTGCTGCAGTGCTGGTTAATCAGTGCAGGTAGTGTTGCAGTGCTGGTTAATCAGTGCAGGTGGTGTTGCAGTACTGGTTAATCAGTGCAGGGGGTGTTGCAGTGCTGGTTAATCAGTGCAGGGGGTGTTGCAGTGCTGGTTAATCAGTGCAGGTGGTGTTGCAGTGCTAGTTAATCAGTATGTAAAGTAGAGCCAGTAGAATCTAGGTCTGCTGCTGATTAAATATTAACAGGGCATGGTGATCCCTCCACCATGGAGCTGATCTTACTGTTTGTTGGGCTGGATTATTAGAATGGGTTAGAGTTGGAGATGGGGGTTGAGAGGAAAGGAGAGGTATTTAATGTGTGCTGGTGCATCTGTGTGTCTGTCATGGACTCATATCAGCATTATGGTGCTCTGTGGTGTTGGTGGTGTCAGGAGATAGGACAGAGATAGGACTGAGACAGGGCTAGAGATGACACCATGCTGGGACCCTCCTGCAGAGGATATGTTTTCTGACAGTTACAGGCTGTGCTTGTGTGTGTGTGCGTGCAAGAGAAAGAGAGATCTGCTGTGCTAGGGACAGGGATCAGTGGAAGGCTAATGACTTATCCAACCTACACACACACACACACACACACACACAGACAGACAGACAGACAGACAGACAGACAGACAGACAGACAGACAGACAGACAGACAGACAGACAGACAGACAGACAGACAGACAGACAGACAGACAGACAGACAGACAGACAGACAGACAGACAGACAGACAGACAGCTAGCTAGCTAGCTAGCTAGCTAGCTTATAAAACCTGTCCATGCCCTGTGTTCAGACTGGCCCTGTGGGTGAACAGACTAACACCAAATTGCCTGTGTCCTCTCACAGCCACGCATGTTTGTGTTCCTCAGAGAGAGATGGAACGAGAAAAAGAGGCAGAGAGTTAAAAGGTCACATTCATAGAGAGCATGTACATGGCATTTGTTCCTCCTGTCCTCTGGGAGCCAACCCTGCACCTGAGAGAAGGAACCTAATATACCCAGTGATGCAGAGAAGAGTAGAGAGGAGGGGGTGTTCATACCAGATAGTTTAATAACAAGATCTAACTGAAATGAATTTAAATGTAGTCCAACGCCAGGATAGTGGGCTTGAATCCCGGGACCACCCGTACGTAAAATGTATGGACGCATGACTGTAAGTCACTTTGGATAAAAGTTTCTGCAAAATGGTATATATTATATTATGATTATGAATACTGAACTTAATTGCAGTGTATTGATTAATGCAACAGTAGGTTTAACTTTCTGAGTGTCAGGTCTACTCCCTGTTTCACCTCCACTGAGCTCTTGTGTTGTGTATTTCAGAGCCAGATTGCCAGGAGCAGGAGATCTTCCTGTGGCGGAAGGATACAGGTTTTGGGTTCCGCATCCTGGGAGGAAATGAGGCCGGAGAGCCGGTGAGTATCTCTGCACCGTTCCTCCACCATATCCCTTGTCTGTCACAGTTTTTTGGATGCACCAACGAAAAGCAAAAAGTTTGTAATGGGATCTTTTCATGCAGCACACCATTCATTTACAGTGCTTTCGGGAAATATTCAGACCCCTTGAGTTTTTCCACATTTTGTTACGTTATCAGTTATCATGGACTATCCGTATTCAAAAATCTATTAAAATGTTGTTGTTTTTTTCCACTCATCAATCTACACACAATAGCCCATAATGACAAAGCAAAAACATTTTTTTTTGTATTCTTAAAATTTTTGTATATAAAAATGGAAATAAACATTTTTTAAATTAAATATCACATTTACATAAGTACTCAGACCCTTTACTCAGTACTTTGTTGATGCACCTTTGGCAGTGGTTACAGCCTCGCGTCTTCTTGGGTGTGACGCTACAACCTTGGCACACCTGTATTTAAGGAGTTTCTCCCATTCTTCTCTACAGATCCTCTCAAGCTCTGTCAGGTTGGATGGGGAGCGTTGCTACACAGCTATTTTCAGGTCTCTCCAGAGATGTTCGATCGGGTTCAAGTCCAGGCTCTGGCTGGGCCACTCAAAGCTATTCAGAGACTTGCTTTGTCTTGGCTGTGTGCTTAGGGTCATTGTCCCGTTGGAAGGTGAACCGTCGTCCCTGTCTGAGGTCCTGAGAGCTCTGGAGCATGTTTTCATCAAGGATCTCTCTATATGTTGCTCCGTTCATCTTTCCCTCAATCCTTAATAGTCTCCTTGCCGCTGAAAAACATCCCCATAGCATGATGATGCCATCACCATGCTTCACCGTAGGGATGGTGCCAGGTTTCCTCCAGACATGACGCTTGTTATTCAGGCCAAATAGTTCAATCTTGGTTTCATCAGACCAGAGCATCTTGTTTCTCATGGTCTTAGAGTCTTTGAGTGCCTTTTGGCAAACTCCAAGCGGGCTGTCATGTGCCTTTTACTGAGGAGTAGCTTCTGTCTGGTCACTCTACCATGAAGGCTTGATTGGTGGAGTGCTGCAGAGATGATTGTCCTTCTTGAAGGTTTTCCCATCTCCACAAAGGAACTCTAGAGCTCTCTCAGAGTGACCATTGGTTCTTGGTCACCTCCCTGACCAATGCCCTTCTCTCCTGATTGCTCAGTTCGGTCGGGCGGCCAGCTCAAAGAAGAGTCTTGGTGGTTCCAAACTTCTTCCATTTAAGAATGATGGAGGCCACTATGTTCTTGGGGACCTTCAATGCTGCAGAAATGTTTTGGTACCCTTCCCCAGATCTGTGCCTCGACACAATCCTGTCTCGGAGCTCTACAGACAATTCCTTCCACCTCATGACTTGGTTTTTGCTCTGACATGCACTGTCAACTGTGAGACCTTGGGGCGGCAGGGTAGCCTAGTGGTTAGAGCGTTGGACTAGCAGCCAGGTTGCAAGTTCAAATCCCAGAGCTGACAAGGTACAAATCTGTCGTTCTGCCCCTGAACAGGCAGTTAACCCACTGTTCCTAGGCCGTCATTGAAAATAAGAATTTGTTCTTAAATGATTTGCCTAGTTAAATAAAGGTAAAAAATATATACACTGCTCAAAAAAATAAAGGGAACACCTAAACAGCACAATGTAACTCCAAGTCAATCACACTTCTATGAAATCAAACTTTCCACTTTGAAAGCAACACTGATTGACAATACATTTCACATGCTGTTGTGCAAATGAAATAGACAACAGGTGGAAATTATAGGCAATTAGCAAGACACCCCCAATAAAGGAGTGGTTCTGCAGGTGGTGACCACAGACCACTTCTCAGTTCCTATGCTTCCTGGCTGATGTTTTGGTCACTTTTGAATGCTGGCGGTGCTTTCACTCTAGTGGTAGCATGAGAGTCTACAACCCACACAAGTGGCTCAGGTAGTGCAGCTCATCCAGGATGGCACACCAATGCGAGCTGTGGCAAGAGTGTCCAGAGTGTCCAGAGCATGTCCAGAGCATGGAGGCGCTATCAGGAGACAGGCCAGTACATCAGGAGACGTGGAGGAGGCCGTAGGAGGGCAACAACCCAGCAGCAGGACCGCTACCTCCGCCTTCCTTAAGGAAGAGCAGGAGGAGCACTGCCAGAGCCCTGCAAAATGACCTCCAGCAGGCCAAAAATGTGCATGTGTCTGCTCAAATGGTCAGAAACAGACTCCATGAGGGTGGTATGAGGGCCCGACGTCCACAGGTGGGGGTTATGCTTACAGCCCGACACCGTGCAGGACGTTTGGCATTTGCCAGAGAACACCAAGATTGTCAAATTCGCCATTGGCGCCCTGTGTTCTTCACAGATGAAAGCAGGTTCACACTGACGCCGTGGAGAACGTTCTGCTGCCTGCAACATCCTCCAGCATGACCGGTTTGGTGGTGGGTCAGTCATGGTGTGGGGTGGCATTTCTTTGGGGGTCCGCACAGCCCTCCATGTGCTCGCCAGAGGTAGCCTGACTGCCATTAGGTACCGAGATGAGATCCTCAGACCCCTTGTGAGACCATATGCTGGTGCGGTTGGCCCTGGGTTCCTCCTAATGCAAGACAATGCTAGACCTCATGTGGCTGGAGTGTGTCAGCAGTTCCTGCAAGAGGAAGGCATTGATGCTATGGACTGGCCCGCCCGTTCCCCAGACCTGAATCCAATTGAGCACATCTGGGACATCATGTCTCGCTCCATCCACCAACACCAAGTTGCACCAAAGACTGTCCAGGATTTGGTGGACGCTTTAGTCCAGGTCTGGGAGGAGATCCCTCAGGAGACCATCCGTCACCTCATCAGGAGCATGCCCAGGCAGGGAGGGATGTCATACAGACACGTGGAGGCCACACACACTACTGAGCCTCATTTTGACTTGTTTTAAGGACATTACATAAAAGTTGGATCAGCCTGTAGTGTGGTTTTCCACTTTAATTTTGAGTGACTCCAAATCCAGACCTCTATGGGTTGATAAATTTGATTTGCATTGATATTTTTGTGTGATTTTGTCGTCAGCACATTCAACTATGTAAAGAAAAAAATATTTAATAAGAATATTTCATTCATTCAGATCTAGGATGTGTTATTTTAGTGTTCCCTTTATTTTTTTGAGCAGTGTATATACAGTGGGGCAAAAAAAGTATTTAGTCAGCCACCAATTGTGCAAGTTCTCCCACTTAAAAAGATGAGAGAGACCTTTTCATCATAGGTACACTTCAACTATGACAGACAAAATGAGAAATAAAAATCCAGAAAATCACATTGTAGGATTTTTAATGAATTTATCTGCTAACAATGGTGGAAAATAAGTTTTTGGTCAATAACAAAAGTTTATCTCAATACTTTGTTATATACCCTTTGTTGGCAATGACAGAGGTCAAACGTTTTCTGTAAGTCTTCACAAGGTTTTCACACACTGTTGCTGGTATTTTGGCCCATTCCTCCATGCAGAACTCCTCTAGAGCAGTGATGTTTGGGGCTGTTGCTGGGCAACACGGACTTTCAACTCCCTCCAAAGATTTTCTATGGGGTTGAGATCTGGAGACTGGCTAGGCCACTCCAGGACCTTGAAATGCTTCTTACGAAGCCACTCCTTCGTTGCTCGGGCGGTGTGTTTGGGATCATTGTCATGCTGAAAGACCCAGCCACGCTTCGTCTTCAATGCCCTTGCTGATGGAAGGAGGTTTTCACTCAAAATTTCACGATACATGGCCCCATTCATTCTTTCCTTTACACGGATCAGTCGTCCTGGTCCCTTTGCAGAAAAACAGCCCCAAAGCATGATGTTTCCACCCCCATGCTTCACAGTAGCTATGGTGTTCATTGGATGCAACTTAGCATTATTTGTCCTCCAAACACGACGAGTTGAGTTTTTACCAAAAAGCTATATTTTGGTTTCATCTGACCATATGACATTCTCCCAATCTTCTTCTGGATCATCCAAATGCTCTCTAGCAATCTTCAGACGGGCCTGGACATGTACTGGCTTAAGCAGGGGGACATGTCTGGCACTGCAGGATTTGATTCCCTGGCGGCGTAGTGTGTTACTGAAGGTAGGCTTTGTTACTTTGGTCCCAGCTCTCTGCAGGTCATTCACTAGGTCCCTCCGCGTGGTTCTGTGATTTTTTTCTCACCGTTCTTGTGATCATTTTGACCCCACGGGGTGAGATCTTGCGTGGAGCCCCAGATCGAGGGAGATTATCAGTGGTCTTGTATGTCTTCCATTTCCTAATAATTGTTCCCACAGTTGATTTCTTCAAACCAAGCTGCTTACCTATTGCATATTCAGTCTTCCCAGCCTGGTGCAGGTCTACAATTTTGTTTCTGGTGTCCTTTGACAGCTCTTTGGTCTTGATCATAGTGGAGTTTGGAGTGTGACTGTTTGAGGTTGTGGACAGGTGTCTTATATACTGATAACAGTTTCAAACAGGTGCCATTAATACAGGTAACGAGTGGAGGACAGAGGAGCCTCTTAAAGAAGAAGTTACAAGTCTGTGAGTTCCGGAAATCTTGCTTGTTTGTAGGTGACCAAATACTTATTTTCCACCATAATTTGCAAATAAATTCATTAAAAATCCTACAATGTGATTTTCTGGATTTTTTTTTCTCATTTTGTCATAGTTGAAGTGTACCTATGATGAAAATTACAGGCCTCTCTCATCTTTTTAAGTGGGAGAACTTGCATAATTGGTGGCTGACTAAATACTTTTTTGCCCCACTGTATATAGACAGGTGTGTGCCTTTCCAAATCATGTCCAATCAATTGAATTTACCACAGGTGGAATCCAATCAAGTTGTAGCAACATCTCAACAATGATCAATGGAAACAGGATGGGCCTGAGCTCATTTACGAGTCTCATAGCAAAGGGTCTGAATAGTTATGTAAATAAGGTATTTCTGTTTTTGTTTTTATTAAATGTGAGAAAATGTCTAAAAACCCTCTTTTCGTTTCGTCATTATGGGGTATTGTGTGTAGATTGATGAGAATTTTGGCTGTAACGTAACAAAATGTGGAAAAAAGCCACTGTATACATGACTGACAATTAAGCATTCCAAAGCAAGACTGGAAGCATAAAACATGTATCTGCATTCCCCATGTCTGGTTATTACGTCACGTGTTACATCATAAATAAACACTAAAGTTCTGAATTAAACAGCACTGCTGCGTGATACTGCGTGTTAAAAGGGCAGCTGATGTACTGAACCCTCAATATTCTATTACAGCCTCATCACTATGTTTCCTGTCAGAGTCCCTGCCTTTTGGGTTTTCTTTGTTAAGCTACACACACACACACACACACACACACACACACACACACACACACACACACACACACACACACACACACACACACAACACTCATTCTGTGTCAGCTCACACTGTGATGCTCGACCGAACCAACAGCCTCATAGTCTTCCTTCTCTCTTCTGTCTGCATCAGTTGTTCTCCCCCACTCTCTCCCTCTAATTTGAAGCAGTAGAAATGTAGATTCCACTGTCTGTTTCTGTGTCTCTAAGATATATGACTGGTGCTGTCTGTTACATGAGGTCGGCCTGCGTGCTGTTCTTAGGAGATTAATTTAGGCAGACTTAGACAGAAGGTGTTGGTTATGTGGCATATTTTTCTATCAGAGACATGAACAGAGAGAAAGTAGAGAAAGGGAGTTATATATATATATATATATATATACTCTATACTGTATATATATATATTATATAGTGTATATATGCTGACAGGTATATTAAATCAAGCACACACCCATGCAATCTCCATAGAAAACATTGTCAGTGGAATGGCTTACTGAGGAGCTCAGTAACTTTCTTCTTGGGACCTTCATAGGATGCCACCTTTCCAACAAGTCAGTTCGTCAAATTTCTGCCCTGCTAGAGCTGCCCCAGTCAACTGTAAGTGCTGTTATTGTGAAGTGGAAATATATAGTAGCAACAACGGCTCAGCAGCGAAGTGGTAGCGCACACAAGCTCACAGAATGGGACCGCCAAGTGATGAAGCGCGTACCGAGTTCCAAACTACCTCGGGAAGCAACGTCAGCACAATAACTGTTCGTTGAGCTTCATAAAAAGGGTGTCCATGGCCGAGCAGCCGCACACAAGCCTAAGATCACCATGGATAATGCCAAGCGTCAACTGGAGATGTGTAAAGCTAGCCGCCATTAGACTCTAGAGCAGTGGAAACTCTGTAGTGATGAATCACGCATCACCATCTGGCAGTTGGACGGACAAATCTGGGTTTGGAGGATGCCAGGAGAACGCTATCTACCCAAATGAAATCAAATGTATTTATATAGCCCTTCTTACATCAGCTGATATCTCAAAGTGCTGTACATAAACCCAGCCTAAAACCCCAAACAGCAAGCAATGCAGGTGTAGAAGCACGGTGGCTAGGAAAAACTCCCTAGGAAGGCCAAAACCTAGGAAGAAACCTAGATAGGAACCAGGCTATGAGGGGTGGCCAGTCCTCTTCTGGCTGTGCCGGGTGGAGATTATAACAGAACATGGCCAAGATGTTCAAATGTTCATAAATGACCAGCATGGTCAAATAATAATAATCACAGTAGTTGTCGAGGGTGCAACAAGTCAGCACCTCAGGAGTAAATGTCAGTTGGCTTTTCATAGCCGATCATTAAGAGTATCTCTACCGCTCCTGCTGTCTCTAGAGAGTTGAAAACAGAAGGTCTGGGACAGGTAGCATGTCCGGTAAACAGGTCAGGGTTCCATAGCCGCAGGCAGAATAGTTGAAATTGGAGCAGCAGCACGGCCAGGTGGACTGGGGACAGCAAGGAGTCATCATGCCAGGTAGTCCTGAGGCATGGTCCTAGGGCTCAGGTCCTCCGAAAGAGAGAAAGAAAGAGAGAATTAGAGAGAGCATACTTAAATTCCCACAGGACACCGGATAAGACAGGAGAAGTACTCTAGGTATAACAAACTGACCCTAGCCCCCCGACACATAACCGACTGCAGCATAAATACTGGAGGCTGAGACAGGAGGGGTCAGGAGACACTGTGGCCCCATCCGATGATACCCCCGGACAGGGCCAAACAGGAAGGATATAACCCCACCCACTTTGCCCACACCACTAGAGGGATATCTTCAACCACCAACTTACCATCCTGAGACAAGGCCGAGTATAGCCCACAAAGATCTCCGCCACGGCACAACCCAAGGGGGGGCGCCAACCCAGACAGGAAGATCACGACAGTGACTCAAACCACTCAAGTGACGCACCCCTCCTAGGGATGGCATGAAAGAGCACCAGTAAGCCAGTGCCAGTACCCCAATGCATAGTGCCAACTGTAAAGTTTGGTGGAGGATAAATAATGGTCTGGGGCTGTTTTTCATGTTTCGGGCAAAGCCCCTTTGTTCCAGTTCAGGGACATTTTAACGCTACAGTATCCAATGGCATTCCAGACGATTCTGTGCATTGGGACAGAATGGAACATCAAATGGTTTAATTTAGCTGCGTTGAACTTGAACCACAAGTGAAGTACAAGGCTGATTTATATGTTTTATATGTTTTGTAGATCTAGAGTATTCCCATAATGAAGTACAGAGCTAATGTATCTGTATGGTATTTTGTAGATCTACATTGGGCACATAGTGAAGTATGGAGCAGCAGATGAGGACGGGCGTCTGCGTTCGGGGGACGAGCTCATCTGTGTGGACGGCACGGCGGTGGTGGGCAAGTCTCACCAGCTGGTGGTGCAGCTGATGCAGCAGGCCGCCAAGCAGGGCCACGTCAACCTCACTGTCCGACGCAAAAGCTCAGGATACGGAGGTGAGGATGGGTCACAGAGGCATATGCATACACAGGCAAACACTCACCACACACACTCACCACACACACTCACCACACACACTCACCATACACACTCACCCACACACACTCACCACACACTCCACAACAGCGGCCACCTACACTACCCACGCTAGTTAAAACCTATTGCTTATTGGCTCAGTGAACTATCACTAGCCCGTGCCAAACATAAGGGGGGGATATTTGCTGAACAGGTTTTTATATTGCCTGCCCACCTCTTCATTCCCCCCATCTCTTCTTCAGTGGGTAAAGGGGAGGGTGATGTGCCCCCATCCCCGGCCTCGTCGCACCACAGCAGCACCCAGGCCCCCTCCCTGACCGAGGGCAAGCGAACCCCCCAGGGCAGCCAGAACTCCCTCAACACAGTCAGCTCCGGCAGTGGCTCCACCAGTGGGATCGGCAGTGGGGGAGGAGGGGGCTCCGGCAGTGCTGTGGTCCCCGCAGCCCTGCAACCATATGACATGGAGATCCAACGCGGAGAGAACGAGGGCTTCGGATTCGTCATTGTGTCATCGGTCTCCAGGCCTGATGCGGGGACTACTTTGGGTGAGTGGGATGGGCAATGTTACAGTGGGCTTGGTTATGGTGAGCTAAGTGAGATGGGCAATGCTACGGTGGGCTGGGTTATGGTGAGCTGAGTGGGATGGGCAATACTACGGTGAGCTGGGTTATGGTGAGCTGAGTGGGATGGGCAATGCTAAAGTGGGCTGGGTTATGGTGAGCTGAGTAGGATGGGCAATACTACTCTGGGCTGGGTTATGGTGAGCTGGGTGGGATGGGCAATGCTAAAGTGGGCTGAGTTATGGTGAGCTGAGTGGGATGGGCAATGCTAAAGTGGGCTGGGTTATAGTGAGCTGAGTGGGATGGACAATACTACTCTGGGCTAGGTTATGGTGAACTGAGTGGGATGGGCAATGCTAAAGTGGGCTGGGTTATGGTGAGCTGAGTGGGATGGGCAATACTACTCTGGACTGAGTTATGGTGAGCTAGACTTTGGTACTATGCTGGGTTTAGTTGCAATTTTTTGATGACTGAGAATCAGTTATCATTTGCTCTCGGTTGAGCTGGGTTGAACTGATAATATGGTTAAATCTGGCATGTAATCTTGGCGAAGCCTGATTCTGCTGATTGACTTTACTGTGGTTCCGAAAAGACCCGAGGACAACCCGGTCCAATCCGAGTTAGGGAAGCAGCAAAGGGGTTCCGCTCCGCTAGCGGAACCCCTCCGCAACAGCCAGTGAAAGTGCAGAGCGCCAAATTCAAAACAACAAAAATCTCATAATTAAAATTCCTCAAGCATACAAGTATTTTACACCATTTTAAAGATAACATTCTCGTTAATCGGGCCACAGTGTCTGATTTCAAATAGGATTTACAGTGAAAGCACCACAAACGATTATGTTAGGTCACCACCAAGCCCCAGAAAAACACAGCCATTTTTTCCAGCCAAAGCAAAGAGAGGAATCGCAAAAAGCAGAAATAGAGATAAAATGAATCACTAACCTTTGATGATCTTCATCAGATGGGACTTCATGTTACACAATACATGAATGTTTTGTTTGATAAAGTTCATATTTATATAAACAAATCTGAGTTTACATTGGCGCGTTACGTTCAGTAGTTCTAAAACATGTGGTGATATTGCAGAGAACCACATCAATTTACAGAAATACTCATAATAAACATTGATAAAGATACGACTATTATACATGGAATGTTAGATAAACTTCTCCTTAATGCAACCGCTGTGTCAGATTTCAAAAAAACTTTACGGAGAAAGCAAACCATGCAATAATCTGAGTGTAGCCTTTAGACAACAAAGCAGCCAAAAAGATACCCGCCATATTGGGTAGTCAACATTACTCAGAAATAGCATATTAAATATTCACTTACCTTTGATGATCTTCATCAGAATGCACTCCCAGGAATCCCAGTTCCACCATAAATGTTTTGATTTGTTTGATAATGTCCATCAGTTATGTCCAAATATCTTCTTTTGTTAGGGCGTTTGGTAAACAAATCCAAAAGCGCGTTCAGGTCGCGCCGAACGTCGGACGAAAAGTTCAAAAAGTTCCGTTACAGCTCGTAGAAACATGCCAACCTAAGTATGGAATCAATCTTTAGGATGTTTTTAACATAAAACTTCATTAATATTCCAACCGGACAATTCCTTTGTCTGTACAAATTAAGTGGAACGTAGCTACCTTTCACGTGAGCGCGCCAGACCGAGGCTGTGGCACTCTGCCAGACCACTCACTTAAAGAGCCCTTATGAACCCCTCCTTTAGAGTAGAATCCTCAAAACAGGTTCTAAATACTGCTGACATCTAGTGGAAGCGTTGGGGAGTGAAACACAACTAATATCACCCTGTATCTTCAATGGGGGCTGAGTTGAAAAACTACAAACCTCAGATTTCCCACTTCCTGGTTAGATTTTTCTCAGGTTTTTGCCTGCCATATGAGTTCTGTTATACTCACAGATATAATTCAAACCGTTTTAGAAACTTTGGAGTGTTTCCTATCCAATAATACTAATGCTAATACTAATATTAGCATCTGGGACAGAGTAGGAGGCAGTTCACTCTGGGCACGCTATTCATCCAAAAGTGAAAATGCTGCCCCCTATCCCAAAAAGGTTAAGATACTTAATTAACCGGAGATGATAAAGCATAAGGGAGGTAGAGAGTGGTGATGCTCTAGCAGGGGCTGTGTGAGTGTGTAGGCTACTGGGAGTTTGACCGAGTGACACAGTAACAGGGAGGAGGGAGGGAGAGACAAGAGACCGCAACCAACCAGGCTGACTCACGCTATAGTAGACTAATAGCTGCCATAGCTAGGTTATTCATCATCCAATATGATTACTAGTGCCTGTCTTGACTGCATCAAACCGGGAGAACGTTAGCTAGCTAGGCTAGTTGAGGCTGCAGTGCATGCACTTTCTCGCCCTACACAATTACAAATAACAACTCCATTCAGAATATACAGTAGCAGCCTACCTGTTGGCTCTTTGTCATTGTAGCCTATCCTTCTCCTTTAACTTTTAATTCCATCATTTTAATTCCATCTTCCATTAATTACATATCTCCTAACTTTTTCCCCACACGACAGCTCTATGACTGTAGCCTTCTGTCACTTTGATGACTTATGATTGGCCAACAACAAGCTACCCCTCTCGTGAAAAGCAAAGAGCAGCAGCATAAATTATAACATGTCTCTCTATCTCTACTGCAGCAGTCACGTGTGGATCAGTTAAAATTACACATACCCAAGACCCGTGACAATCATATCCGACCCAGACCCATGACATTATTTAGAATTCTGGATCTGGACCCGCAGGTAACTGCCAAAATAATATAAACACAAGTACACGAGGGATACTATCAGGGGTTGGAACCTAAATGATTTAGTTCTGAACAGAAGCAACTAAATAGTCATTTCGTTCCACTGTTCCGACCAGCAAAATAAAGATCTGAACCAGTTAAACATGCCGGGCAGGTCATTGTTTTGGCCATTATTTTGAATACCATGGCTATGCCCCCATAAGATGACAATGCCCCCATCCATATGGCATGAGTGGTCACTGACTGGTTTAATGAGCATGAAAATGATGTAAACCATATGCCATGCTGAGATTCTGGAGCGCGCCTGAGACAACATTTTTCATCATCATCAGCAAAAGACCAAATTATGGAATTTCTTGTGGAAGAATAATGTTGCATCCCTCCAGTACAGTTCCAGACACTAGAATCTATGCCAAGGCACATTGAAGCTGTTCTGGCTCGTGATGGCCCAACGTCCTGCCCTATTAAGACACTTTATGTTGGTGCTTCCTTTATTTTGGCAGTTTATTTATTTTATTTATTTTATTTATTTTATTTCACCTTTATTTAACCAGGTAGGCTAGTTGAGAACAAGTTCTCATTTGCAACTGTGACCTGTTCAAGATAAAGCATAGCAGTGTGAACAGACAACAACACAGAGTTACACATGGAGTAAACAACACACAAGTCAATAACATAGTAGAAAAAAAATAATCTATATACATTGTGTGCAAAAGGCATGAGGAGGTAGGCAATAAATAGGCCATAGGAGTGAATAATTACAATTTTGCAGATTAACACTGGAGTGATAAATGATCAGATGAACATGTGCAGGTAGAGATACTGGTGTGCAAAAGAGCAGAAAATAATTAAATAAAAACAGTATGGGGATGAGGTAGGTAAATTGGGTGGGCTATTTACCGATGGACTATGTACAGCTGCAGCGATCGGTTAGCTGCTCAGATAGCAGATGTTTAAAGTTGGTGAGGGAGATAAAAGTCTCCAACTTCAGAGATTTTTGCAATCCGTTCCAGTCGCAGGCAGCAGAGAACTGGAAGGAAAGTTACCAGTACATACACAGTATTGACAATATTTTTTGACAAGCAACTCTTTAAAGGTTAACTTATGCTCAAGAACAGTTCTCAAGTGATTGGGTAGACGCTAAGCCTAAAAACGAATAGCAGAACACTCCTCCTGATGTTATTCAGACAACCTATTTCCTTAAAAAGTCCCCCTCAAAGTTTTCAAAGTGAGGCAAGGAAATTGTGAAAAAGCATGATTCTGCCAAGCAAGCACTCCAGTAAACACACAACCCTAACAGTGCATCAGCACCGCCTGCCAGTCCTCTTGCCACTCAGTGACATGATTGATAATTTCTTGGGGGTGGAATTACAATATTTTGACAGTCACTCCTCATTGAGTTCCCACCTGCTTTATTAATAGCAGGGCTTCCATTTCTGATGGGAGTGGACTTAATGACACAGCCCCGAGGTCACAAACCCAACAATCATGAGCTTAGGGAAACAGAAATCTCTTTATGTGCCCAGGCACATTCACCGCCTGGTTGATGCTTTATCAAAAACACCATCATCACAGATTCAAAAGGCAGACTTGTAGCCGACCCTGGCTGATTCACTCAGCATGTAATTGCAGTTCCATCGAGCACAATCTATAGCTGTCCATACCGTTTATCTATGAAGGCAAAATAGTGAAATTGGCCCCATTAAGGTCACTCAGCCGTCAACGAGGGATTTTAAATGTCCTCCTCTGAACAAATGTGGTATCAAGCTCCCTCTGATGAGTTTGCAGCACCAATGTCGCTCCAAGGTCTCCTTACACAGCTTGCCTGATGACCAGGAAGATGTTGCATGGTGTGAAACATGCTATAGGGCCAGGCTACTATCAAATAGAGGTTTTGTTAGCTACTGTGCCACGCAAAGGGCCCGATTCCATTGATCCTGTGGGCTGTAGTTGAAGCCCTATAAAATAGAAAGCAGAGGTACTCCCACACATTGACTCGGTACCGTTACCCCTGTCTATTGCCTCGTTATTGTATTGTGTTACTTTGTATTATTTTTTACTTTAGTTTATTTGGTAAATATTTTCTTAACTCTTCTTGAACTGCATTTTAAGGGCTTGTAAGTAAGCATTTCACGGTAAGGTTGAATTCGGCGCATGTGACAAATAAAGTTTGATTCGATTTTTGATTTGATTTTTATGTATCATTTATACAAGCAGAAGAAATCCCATTGAGACTTTATCTCTTTTTTTGCGGGTGACCTGAATGTGCTCGTCTGCATCGTCTGCAGCTGGGTCCTCAGACTGAGAGTGACAATACCTGTCTCTGTCTCAACTGTCTCTGTCGGTGTCTCAAATTATACTCTATAATCTAAATCAAATCAAATTTTATTTGTCACATACACATGGTTAGCAGATGTTAATGCGAGTGTAGCGAAATGCTTGTGCTTCTAGTTCCGACAATGCAGTAATAACAAGTAATCTAACTAACAATTCCAAAACTACTGTCTTGTACACAGTGTAAGGGGATAAAGAATGTGTACATAAGGATATATGAATGAGTGATGGTACAGAGCAGCATAGGCAAGATACAGTAGATGGTATCGAGTACAGTATGTACAAATGAGATGAGTATGTAAACAAAGTGGCATAGTTTAAAGTGGCTAGTGATACATGTATTACATAAGGATACAGTCGATGATATAGAGTACAGTATATACGTATGCATATGAGATGAATAATGTAGGGTAAGTAACATTATATAAGGTAGCATTGTTTAAAGTGGCTAGTGATATATTTACATCATTTCCCATCAATTCCCATTATTAAAGTGGCTGGAGTTGAGTCAGTGTCAGTGTGTTGGCAGCAGCCACTCAGTGTTAGTGGTGGCTGTTTAACAGTCTGATGGCCTTGAGATAGAAGCTGTTTTTCAGTCTCTCGGTCCCAGCTTTGATGCACCTGTACTGACCTCGCCTTCTGGATGATAGCGGGGTGAACAGGCAGTGGCTCGGGTGGTTGATGTCCTTGATGATCTTTATGGCCTTCCTGTGACATCGGGTGGTGTAGGTGTCCTGGAGGGCAGGTAGTTTGCCCCCGGTGATGCGTTGTGCAGACCTCACTACCCTCTGGAGAGCCTTACGGTTGAGGGCGGTGCAGTTGCCATACCAGGCGGTGATACAGCCCGCCAGGATGCTCTCGATTGTGCATCTGTAGAAGTTTGTGAGTGCTTTTGGTGACAAGCCGAATTTCTCCATGTATTGCAGTACTTCTGACCAGACCTGAGCCCTATGTGGGTATCATTTGAGAGTTTCTTCCTGTCTCATTCTCTCCCTCTGTGCCTACTGCTTTAGCCCCTTCACCCCTGTGGGGATGGGATGAATGAATGTGCTGATAAGGGTTGTTCCTCTGTCCAATCTCCCCTTCTACTAGTAGAGGTCCAACAGAGAGACATGATCACAAACGGATGGACATGCACTATCTATGGATTCTTCTTTAGCCTGAAAGGGCCATAGATGTTTTAGGGTATTGTAATGCACAAAGAGCTTTCCGCTGGCTTTATCCCTCTCCCGTACATCATACTATGCAAACCCCTTTTCTCCCTCCAGCCCAGCCCGTCCTCCCATAATGAACTGATGTGTGCTGGTGTTGTGCTCAGCAGATTGGGTATTAAATCCTGGGTATTTGTCACACCCCGTAATGTCCCATATCTCATTATTTGGATAGAGTGGCAGGATACAAGTGCAGTTTTTAATCAAGGTGTATGGAGGGGAGCTGGTAGCACAAGGTGATGTGATAAATATGGATGTGGGAGGGATAGAGAGCGGGAGGGGGAGAGAAAGAGGGGGGAGGAATGGAGAGAGGCGGGAAGAGAGAGAGGTAGAGAGGAGGAGGGATGGAGGGAGAGAGGGGGAGAGGGCTCCTTAGGGTCTGTTCAGAGCTGCTCTGTAAACAAGATGTGCTGTATTGAACACTGTCACTCTCCTTGTACAGCCCCATGCAATGCTTGCATCTCTCTGTCTGTAGCTTCTGATATACTGCAGTGCATGTTACTCTCTTGACGTCTGCGAGGATCCTGAGATTCCTCAGTGTCACTCTTTAGGAATCCATCTCATTCTCTGAGCCATTCCGAGCACCAGAAACTCAATTATCTCCAGTGACTTACCACTCCGCTGTAGCGTAGGCTGTATCCTCCACATCAATCCCTGGCTCCGATGGGGAGTGGAGGACAATCGTAAGGCCGTGTCAAGGCTATTGATAGCCTCCTGAGCGGGGGCCACGAAGGGCCCAGACCAGTTCCATGTGATTTAAATCCCATCGATTAGCACGTCAGGGGTGCAGAGGACAACAGTAGAGAAAGTGACAGAG
Source organism: Oncorhynchus clarkii lewisi (assembly GCF_045791955.1). Classification (NCBI taxonomy): domain Eukaryota; kingdom Metazoa; phylum Chordata; class Actinopteri; order Salmoniformes; family Salmonidae; genus Oncorhynchus; species Oncorhynchus clarkii. Next base: position 58,657,495 of record NC_092162.1, on the reverse strand, counting down.
AAAGTGTCTTCTCCCAGACCATTCATTCCTTAATGACCACCCAATACAAGTCCACCAATAGGGATGTAAGCTGTGTTCCGCATGCATGCTCCTTGATTGGACCATTGTTTCCAGTGCAACGGTTGGCTGGTTCTTGGGTGGTGCTCTCTGGGTGAATGGCCTATGGGGGTTTGGATGATTAACCCTTTGCTTCCCTTTCTCTTTTTTCCTTCTCTTTTCTTTTCCCATCCTCTTTTTCTCTTCCCTTAATCGAATTGTGTAATCAATAACCAAATCACACACACACCCACACTTACTACACATTAACATCAAAGCTGGAAATGCATGTGTGGCCATGCCCCACAAAATAGGGCGCATCATCGAGGGGAGCCCTGCGGACCGCTGTGGGAAACTGAAGGTGGGCGACCGCATCCTGTCCGTCAACGGCTGCTCCATCACCAACAAGTCCCACTCGGACATCGTCAACCTGATCAAGGAGGCAGGGAACACCGTCTCTCTGAGGATCATTCCGGGTGATGGTAAGACGTTGTGTTTTTTTGCTCTGGGCTGTTTTATAATGCAGTAGGGAGGAGAGTTATTCATGGCCTAGTGGGAGTCAGCGGGCACCACGGCTCTGCACTGGCAGAAGCACTTTGCACCAACCTGGGGAGCTACCTTGGGCTGCGAGAGGCCATGCTCCCTGCCCTGTGCTCAAAATGGGAGACTGTGAATGAGAAGGAAGATGTTGTCACTCAATACTTTTCTGTAGTTAGTTTTAAGTTTTCCTCTCTTATGATTAAAGGCCCAGTTTTATATTATTATATATAAAAGTTTTATATTTTCACACTATGAGGTTAGAATAAGACTGTGAAATTGTGAAAATGATGCCCTTTTAGTGTAAGAGCTGTTTGAAAAGCGTTTTGGTGGGATGGAGTTTTGGTCTGCCTGGTGACATCACCAAGCGGTAAATGAGTTAATAGACAAATAAGAAAGAGAGTTCCAAACCGCTCTGCCAATAACAGCTAGTTTTCCCCTCTCCCTCTCCATGAACAGTCCTAGCAACATTTTTGCTTGAGACATTGCTCTTTGCTAAAAAAGCTATTTTTATTCATTTTTTACCATTTAATTGAAAACACTTACTGTAAGGTATTTAATTGTTACCCAGAAATGATTTGATATTGAGATAAAAATGGCTGCATTGTACCTAAGGTTGACTTCGACCCAGAGATTGTGAATATCCCTGAGAGTGAAACTATTTCAGAGATTAATTTGTCAGTTGACATACAGTATGTGTGTGTTGATTTTAGTACAACGTCTGATAGACACACTCATGTCATTTTGATGAACTACAGTCTGCCAATTTGGTATTGGCTGCTACTTTGTAACGAAGAAAAAAGTTAAATGTGGTGTATATGTAATCAGTGCATCCTGTTAGTGTTAATGTCCTTAGTCTAAATGGAACAAGGTGGTAGGAAATGCATACGTATTACTGGTTATGGCAGGAACAGTCTGTGACAGGAAGCTGTCTCCTTCCCCATGAGTAGGCATGTGTTGTGTTGTTCCCTGTCCCAGAACGACAATAAAACCAGCCACTAGAATGCCCTGTCATTGGCTGAGCTGAGAGATTTGGCCCCTAAAAGGCTAGGGCCGGCTCTGACTATGTGAGGATATAGATGTGGGTATGCAGACCCACGAGCCACTGCGGCCCATAATGATGAGTTCCATTTTTTTGTGGCCCCCACTGCCATCAAAGTTTCCCATCCTTGTTCTAGAGAGACTGGTGAAATGTAGCTTAATTAAGCTAGGAGCGGAGGAGAATCAGTAGCACAAACACAAAGGAGGAGAGAATGCAAAACCACTCATTAAACAAAGCGTGGCAGTTTTTTTAAAGATCACAATGACAACATCTACACAGGCAACATCCGCACCGAGCTAAAGGCAAGAGCTGCCGCATACAAGGAGCGAGACACTAATCTGGACGCTTATAAGAAATCCCGCTATGTCCTCAGACGAAACCATCAAACAGGCAAAGCGTCAATACAGGAATTAAGATTGAATCCTACTACAACGGCTCTGATGTTCGTCGGATGTGGCAGGGCTTGAAAACTATTACGGACTACAAAGGGAAACCCAGCCGCGAGCTGCTCAGTGACACGAGCCTACCAGATGAACTAAATGCCTTTTATGCTTGCTTCGAGGCAAGCAACACTGAAGCATGCATGAGAGCACCAGCTGACTGTGATCACGCTCTCCGTAGCCAATGTGAGCAAGACCTTTAAACAGGTCGACAATCACAAGGCCGCGGGGCCAGACAGACTACCAGGCCATGTACTCAGAGCATGTGCGGACCAACTGGCAAGTGGCAAGGTCAAAAAAAATTCACTCAACACAATGCTACAGATATCTCAAGTTTTGAGGGAGCATGCAATTGGCATGCTGACTGCAGGAATGTACACGAGCTGTTGCCAGAGAATTTAATTTATATTTTTCTAACGAATGTCCACCTCCAACATCGTTTTAGAGAATCTATTGTCGTCGTGTGGGCGAGCGGTTTGCTGATGTCAACGTTGTGAACAGACTGCCCCATGGTTGCAGTGGGGTTATGGTATGGGAAGGCATAGGCTACGGACAACAAACACAATTGCATTTTAATGATGGCAAGTTGAATGCACAGAGATACCATGATGAGATCCTGAGGCCCATTGTCATGCCATTCATCCACCGCCATCACCTCATGTTTCAGCATGATAATGCACGGCCCAATGTCGCAAGGATTTGTACACAATTCCTGTAAGCTGAACATGTTCCAGTTCTTCCATGGCCTGCATACTCACCAGACATGTCACCCGTTGAGCATGTTTGGGATGCTCTGGTTTGATGTGTACAACAGCTTGTTCCAGTTCTCGCCAATATCAAGCAACTTCGCACAGCCATCGAAGAGGAGTGGGAAAACATTCCACAGGCCACAATCTACAGTCTGATCAACTCTATGCGAAGGAGATATGTCGTGCTGCATGAGGCGAATGGTGGTCCCACCAAATACTGACTGGTTTTCTGATCCACACCCCTACCTTTTTTTTCAAGGTATCTGTGTCTAATAGATGCATATCTGTATTCCCAGTCATGTGATATCCCAGTCATGTAAATCTAATTAATTTGTTTCAATTGACTGATTTCCTTTTTTATTAATGTTTTATTAATCAACCATTTAAAAAAAAACACATACAACTTGAGAAAGCCATACATGAGTTAAGTCATCGAGGATAACACACAAAGTCTGGGACTTATTTCCATTGTGGTCTTCTTGAAACAAGATGGCTAGGCAAGATCGAACACGGTTGAACACAGTATTGAGAGCCAGATAATAAAACATAAAAACAAAGAAGAACATCTATCTCATCATTGCAGTTACATCGTAGGGGACAGTCGTATGGGCACAGCAGACAAATAGTTTTTTACTTTCTTTTTAAAGCTGCCCAGAGACAACATCGCTTTTATGGGCAAAGGCAAATCATTCCACTCTGAGGCTCCAGTATACAAGAAAATACCTTTCCCAGCATTACTCCTGAACCTGTAGAAGCACACATCAGCTACACCTGATCTGGTGCTGTGATTGTGTGTATCCTTAAATGATTTCCAAAGCTTTTTAGGGTCATTTTTGTTGTCAATGATTTTATCAGCAAAGTAACCCTTCATTGCTGGGTTCCCGAGTGGCGCAGCGGTTTAAGGCACTGCATCTCGGTGCTAGAGGCGTCATTATAGACCCTGGCTTGATTCCAGACTGTATCACAACTGGCTGTGATTGGGAGTCCCATAGGGCGGCACACAATTGGCCCAGCGTCGTCCGGGTTTGGCCGGGGTAGCTCGTCATTCTAAATAAGAATTTGTTCTTAACTGACTTGCCTTGTTAAATAAAGATTAAATAAAATGAGCTTCATCAATCCTGCTCTGTGCTTCATTTCTGTGACGTTTATTTAGGACAAAATCAGGCTGCTCGAGAGTTGGACATTTCTTAAAGGCCTTATTCAAAACAGTATTTTTTGAGTCCTCTGATTCTAACAGTTTTGTGACACTTCAATATATCTTTAAAACTCTCCTTGTGCAAAATGTGAACTGTACCTTAGTAAAATATATGAAATTGTTGCATGTTGCATTTTATGCTTTTGTTCAGTATAATTCTAGTCTACAATTTTATTTTAATGGCAGAACAACACTCAGAAATAGAAGCCATTCAGCCACGACCTTCCTCAGCCAGACGGTGTCATTTTGTGTGGCGACATTTGTTCTTGAATCGTTCAGGTTGTGTCCCCCAGAGTGCTCCGTGGGGAAAGGCAGGCAGGGCTGTCATGGTGGCGAGGGAGAGGGGGAGAGAAGGATGAATGAGTCAGGCTGGTGCTGTCGCTAACTTCAGGCAGAACCCCATTCCCTCTATAAGTAACCAATGTCTATGATGACTAATGTGGGCTGCCGTGCTGTGGCTTGTGGTGCAACACAATTAGATTTGCAAGAAAGGAAGGACAGTTACCCTATTTGTACTTTTTAATGTATTTTTCTTTCCCCTTGGAATTTAAAAAAAAACAGAACGATTGAAGCGGAGAGGCTTGTTTTCTTTTGATGTTCGAGCTGGTGAGCAAAATGGTAGATGACAACATCATAGGCAGTCAGCGTCAGGTTGAACAGAGCAGCCTTGAGCGGAGACTGTTCTCTGGAGAGCAAAATTCCTGTAAGGAGATGTGTTGTCAGAGACAGCAGTCCTGACCAAGACCCAGTTGCAACTCAAAACAAATTGTTTGTTTAACAAAAGAGCACTTTTAGAGCCTCTAACAGTGGGCGGATTCATTTTGTTTTTCTTTAAGATCTTACCAGAATCCATGTATTACTTTCAGATTACCCATAATCCTCAATTTGTGTTTACACAGAGTCCTCCAACGCGTCTCTGTTGACCAATGCTGAGAAGATTGCCACCATCACCACCACGCACACACCCCAAACTGCCACAGAGTCTCGGTGAGTTTTTATTATTCATAAACAGGCTTTTTGGAACATACTTTATTAGTATGATACATTATATGAAATATGACCTCTATATGAATATGATGTACTTTCATATCTGTTCATATGAATAATTGTATTTTCCAGGAATAACTCAAAGTTGAAACAGGCTCCTCCTCCACCTCCTCCAACACAAGCTCTGCCCTCACAGGTAAAGACAGACATGTCTATTGGTCTGTTAAAATCAATCCCCAAAGCAGGGAACAGTAAATCATCTCTCTACAAGAACACACAGTGCAGCTTCATCCTGAGATGAAGAATGTCTTTCAAATCATCAAAGCAATCTAATCAATCAATTAATCAAGCTATCAGCCAAATCAATAAAAAGCCACACTTTTAATGAGTGCAGTAACCCTGTGTCCAGCCCTTGCAGTGCCCTTGCTCTGGGCTCTGTGCCCCTCTCACAGGCTGAGACAGCATTTATTATTCATTGGTTCCAGAGTATTGTACCTCCATCGATTTTGTGTGAGTTTTTGCTGGACTCGGCTTGATTAGTCCTGATGTTAGGACTCACCTCATGACACCCCTGTTGGCCCACGCATTGTGGGCATTCGCACTTCCCCCTCTGTTAATACTTTTCTCTTTCTCTCTCTCTCAGGATGCAGAGTTCTACTCTGTGGATCTGGAGCGGGACAGTAAAGGCTTTGGGTTCAGCCTGAGAGGAGGACGGGAGTACAACATGGACCTTTATGTGTTGAGGCTGGCTGAGGACGGGGCGGCTGTCAGGAATGGCAAGATGAGGGTATGCTCCATGAAAAAAGAAAACATCTACTCTATTGTACTTAATAATATTTATGTTATAGACAGTTAATATCTCCTGGCATCAATTGTCTGGTTGTCTCATTAAACAGCCTCCCTTCTTCACTCTCTGCACACACAGGTGGGAGATGAGATCCTGGAGATCAACAGCGAGAGCACAAAGAACATGAAGCACGCACGCGCCATCGAGCTGATCAAGAATGGTGGCCGGAGGGCACGCCTGGTCCTCAAGAGGGGCGATGGATCTGTTCCTGAATATGGTGCGTGGAAATGTGATGTGATACATGTTCCCTCCATACTGTGACTAACACTACCGCCTCTGACTAACTAACACCGGACAGACACCATAGTCTGCAATGTCTTGTTGCTGTAAGCAGGATTTTTTAAGCAGGAGTCTTTGATGTGTCTTCAGTGTCCTGATCCAATGCTTTAGAATGTATTATATCATGATATGTCTTATAGCCTTTGATCAACAAAAACAAATCTGAATATTTGCTGTCCCAGTGATGTGTCTGAATGACATTTAATGTTATTGCTCCTACATCAGTGATTTATTGGCCATATTATGTCATGTTCATTCTGCTGTGGCAGCAGGTAGCCTAGCAGTTAAGAGCGTTGGGGCAGTAACAGAAAGGTTGCTGGTTCAAATCCCTGAGCCAACTAGGTGAAATATCTGTTAATGTGCCCTTGAGCAAGGCACTGCACTCTAATTGCTCCTGTAAATCGCTATGGATAAGAGCATCTGGTAAAATGCTGTGTAAATCAAGTCTTGTTTTCGTCCAAATACTGTATGTTCTGGCTCATTCATCTGGGAATCTTTATCTTATCTCTGTTCTGCCGAGAAAGGTCACTGTGTGAAGGATGCCACCCAGCCGTCAATTTTCTAGGTTTTCCTTTTCTCTGCCAGCCAGAAAAACGTGAAAACTGAACCAACTACGTTTTTCTTTCTCTGGTCTTCATTGAGGATCTAAACCCTCTGATTTCTCTTTTTATTTATTTTTTTGTTTTTATTTGATTTATTTCCTCTCTCTTTCCTCCATTTCTTTACTCTGGGCTCTTCCTCCTCCCTCCAGCGATGATGGCTCCTCATCTCGCTGTTGGTACTATGAGAAATGACAAGATGGGAGAGCCCTGTTTCTACTTAATGGGCCAAAATCAGACCACGGTTTGTAGCCAAGTCTGTTCCAACCCACCCTCCTAACCCTTTACCCTCCTACACCTGCACCCCAACATTCCTCACCCACTTAACACATCTCCCCCTACCCATCTCCTACCTGCACCTCCCTGGGTATGTGTTTAGTGCTGTGTGGCCTGACTCACTCCTCAACCTGTACTGTGCTTTTTTGACCCATACACCCAGAATGCACTGCTTACTCTCCGCCCACCTCTGGATGGATTCATGCAACTGCTCGCCACCGCTGCTACCATAACACCACATCCCTAATTGGACAGAGTCATTGGCAGAACACTCCAGTTTTTTGTTTCAGGCTCTTTGTTTTTCTGCAGTTCCCATTCCCAATGATGATAATCAACTTGTTCATCATTTTGCTTTTAATAATGTCATAGGTGCTTGTTGTCATTGATAACCCAGCCCTTCACTTGCAATGTTTTGCACCTGTTGTGTTGCTGCCGCCTACATGTGCCAATCCATTGCTCTCAAAGAAAATATACTTCAGCAATTGTTTAATTGTATGTAATTTAGGTTGAGGATCAAATAAGCCATTTGTGTACAAATTAGATTTTTTTTTTCTCCCAGAAGTAAATATTTTTGTCACAATTTGCCAACATGTTCATGTTTATGGAAGTGCATGGTTTCCATAAAAATGGCTGTATTGACTCAATACAGATACAAGCACCCACATGAAAATGGCTATGGAACCTTAAGTTTGAGAGAATTGTCTGAGCTTCCAGGTTTATATTATTTAGCTAGTTTAAACTCCACCCAGTCTCAGAATGTCTCTCATGTCCTGTCTTTGTTCTCCCCCAGACGCCAGCCATGACGGGCACTCTCCCACACCCGGGGCACAAGACTCTCCGCAAGTGAGAACCCTGCCACCAAACAGCCGATATCACACCTCATCGGAGTCCAGTTATCCACCAGACCTTCACAAACCATCACGCCATGAGGATGCTGGACAGGGCCGAGACAGGGACAGGATGGAGCACTCGGGCTGGCACTTTAACCACCACCACCATCACACCTGGAACAACAACCACACCAACTCCAGACAACACTCCCCGGACAACAGCACCAGCGGCGGGAACAACAAGAAGAGTCTTGGCCGCAAATTCAAGAAGTCTGACTCGGAGAGCGGCATCTCGAAACTCTTAAAGACTCTGCGCAAGGACAGCTCTGGGAAGAAGGCTGCAACAGCAGCGGCGGAGAAAGAACGAGAGCGCTCCGCTAGTAGCAGTACTCTGGACCAGAGATATGGTCGATCGCGCCGCGGCTCCCTCGACCGCTCGCCCACCCGTAAACGCAACACTTCCCCTGACCGACGGCGGGCCAAGTCCATGGACCGCAGGGCAGAGCGAGCACACCGGGACTGCACACCTGAGAGGGAGTATGATGACGGAGGGTTTCTCAGTCATGCAGCCACTCCTGAACGACCACTCTATGACCGTAGGCTCCTGAGGGAACCACAGACCCCAGGCAGAGCCTACATGGAGGCCACCACCCCAGAACGCCCCAACAACGGGGCCTCCTCCCTGTCTCTCTCCAGAGACCGCACGACTGACATGAAGGCCACCACCCCAGAACGCCCCAACAATGGGGCCTGCTCCCTGTCTCGCTCCAGGGGCCGTACGCCCGACAGAGGCAGCCTGAAGAATGGCAACCTCCTGAGGGACTCGTCGGCCGAGACGAGGGATGAGAGCTACGGGATAAACGGAACACCAGAGAGACGCTACAGGTCAGAGAGAGACTCATCTCCAAACAGCAGCTCCAGCAGGGAGGAGCTGAACTACACTGCAGCGCCTGCTCCCAGACTGAAGGATTATTACAGCACACTGAAGAACAACTCCTCCGCTCACCACAACGCCGGCTACAACAATGCAGGACTTAGCAACAAGGCAGGACAACACCACAACAACGCAGTAGGCCGTGCCCCGAACCAGTTCCCAGAGCCTAAGAGAAGGTTTTACAAAGAGAGCCCCAAGGACCTCAGCATCTGAGTGGACAGAGCCTGGCTTCTCAGCCCTCGATCTGTAGAGACTACAGTAAATACACTGGACTTAGACTTCTGAGGAGATTGACTCATGTGATTTATCTGATTGCTTGACTAATTTGACTACTTGTGATCCCAGACAGAGATTCATACCACAGCAGGAGTACAATCTTTGTTTTAGTTCTTACTGTTTCTGTTCTCGTTATTTTGAGCATAACTGAGGTTGTTAATTCTGTAGTGAAGGTATGTGTGTGTGCCTATCAAATTACAAATGGTGATTTAGCTTTTTTTATAGGCGTCTCTGACTCCACATGTGTTCCCTGTGAGGTTTTGAACATGCTCCTTACTGTGCTAACAGGTACTTCATGATGAGCTTGTTTTAATATGTTTTTGGATGTTGTTTTCCACCCCAGAATTGCTTTATAAAGCAAACTATAGCACAAGACGTTGGCAGTACAGGCATTTTATGGACGACTGCAGTGAAAACCTTAGTGAATATCATACAGAACGAAGGCAAACAAACATTTTAGAACCAATGGTCATTTTAGAATGAAGTAATATATTTCAGATAATACTTTTTGCATTTGACTTGCTATTTATTTTCAATTGGCACACACCATGAGGAAGCTCGGTAAAAGGACCAAGTAATACGCCCGATCACCTGAAAATAGTAATCATTTTTACCCCTGCTGGATTTGCTGTAGAATTATATATTTTTTGATCTAAGTTGGTATGGCATGCCCCTTCCTTACCAAGCCCACAAACCCTCAACAATCAGAGAGGGGAAAGCAGACCATCTATTGAGAAAAACACCAGGTATTGTTGATATTTCTCTCACAGAGCAGACAAGTCTAAAAACCCACCAGGATCTGAGGCTGTTTTGGGTTTCTGTTTTTCAGTGTGTCTAGTAATGATGAGCCAAGGAGGAAAACTAAAAAAACAAATTCTCAGTAAGAGGTGTCTGTGTAGACTGCCTGTGGTGGAAATACAATTGAACAAAGTTTTGTATTCCTGTTCAGAGGACAGTAGAAGCAACACGTTACCTGACAGGAGCCTGTAACATAAAATCTACTTCACAGTTATACGCAGCATGGAGAGGTTGACCGAGAGGTCAAGTGGTTTAAAAGTAACCACAGTCCTATAATTGTAGGCTGCTTATTTGATCCCACTGTTTCAAGAGAATTTTCCCTTGTGAAAAATATAGCGGATATTGATCAACGGCCCATTGATCCTATGCAGGTGATATGGGAGTATTTCTCAAGTTCCTCTCTTCCTCTCCCTGCCCAAGGAAATTAGGTGATGATGTAATAATGTAAGGGACGTTGTTGCGATGATAACGGATGGACCGTTCCAGTACAGAAGTGGGCCTATCTGCCAGGCTGAGCCATGCTGTCACACCACTGGAGTCTGACTGCTGCTTTGACCGTGTGTATCCTCTGTTTTATGTTTCACAAAAGGACTAAAAACATATAGGAAAATCCACAACAAATGCATTGTTTTATCACTGTTGTTGCCATGGTACTGTAAACATTTAAAGACGTTAACCTGTTGGCCACCACCTGTACATAATTTCAATATGTAACCAATAGGAACCCATTGAGGACTAAAATGTTGCCTTTTTCTTGTACAAAAGAGACATTTATGGGAAACGTCTTTAGTGAGGAATGTGATAGTGTTTATATTTCTGAAATGGACCTGATGATTCATGGGAAATATGTTAATGTACTCTGAATCAGGTATGTAAAGACATTCTAAAAATGGACGACTTTATTTGGTCAATCAGAATCTGTTTGTTGGTTTGAATATCTCTCGATGGTTAGCCTGCCTTTGTATTATAAAGCACTTGTATGCAGTCGGTGTTCTTTAAGCATTATTGCAATGTGCTCCAGACATAATGCTATCTCTGTGTTGATAAAAGCATTACATGTATATGGGCCAATCTTTTTTTATAAAACACTATGCATATATAAATACTACATTGTTCATAGCTTTATTTAACCCATGAAGCTATATATAACATTAGTCTAAGTACAAGTAGATGTGGACTTAACCAGTAAAGCTTTTTTCCTTGAGATGGATCACAATGTATATGTAGCTATCAAAAAGAAGTCTGTGAATGCTATTTTTATTATCAAATAAAGTTTTCCATACAAATTCAAAAGGATTTTTCTCCACAGTGACTTGCAATTATACTCTCAGGAGATTCCTATTGATATGATTGACATTGTAGTCCCTTTGCAGTGCAGCATTCTCAGATTGATTTATTATTCACCAAGGTAGTAAGCATACTGCTTTAGTAACAGGATATCTGCAAAAAAATATATATTGTCTAGCTTCCTTGCTTTTAACAGTGTCTATCTGACATTTCAGATTTGTCTGACTAGCAAAGGTTTTAGTAAATAAACAAGGAATGTCTAACTGCATATCCATTCATATCAATATGTCCCTATTACCCGCTGACAGAATAATTTGGTATGTGAAATTAATCTACTTGTTAATGGGCAATATGCTGGGATCGTGACAACATCGACATGTCAGTAAACTGCCTACTACAGTAGCACATACTGAATGGGTACCCACAGCTGTTAACAAGCAACCCTGAGGCAGGCTTTCAGCTATGCTACAGTATATTCCCTTGTTGGTTTTGTAACACACACAATATGTTTTTTTCCATTTGAAGAATGTGAAATGTGAAGAAGGTTAAACTAAGGCCTTATACCTTTTAAAGGGTTAATAAATAATGTTATTATAAACTGTAAGGTCTCCTCTTCAGGAGACCTTTGTGTGTGTTAAAACCTGTTCTGAGTGTTGTGACCTTCAGACACTATCAGAAGGCGTCTACGTTCAGACTCCTCCTGTCTGGATCCCACCGTGGTTATCTGGTTTTCTGAGAACACAAAGCTGCCACAGACCTGATGAAACCAGCCACCTGTCAGAAGATGCTTACACTCGTTCACATTGTTATGACTCTATACTTGTGATGGAAGGTCAAGTTTCGGTCAAACCCAATTCTGAGTTTTTACTTAGTGATAAGATGGTTCTCGCTGTCAGGGGGAGGTTAGATTTATTAAAATGTTGTTGCTAGAATACGTATTTTAATACTTAAAGAGTCTGTGCTTCCTTTCCATTAATAATGTATGTTTGATAACTATATAGACCTGATCATTTGTTGAAGAAATTGACCAACAAGAGAAACAGATTTTACTTTCAACTCGAGATGAGTCTTTTCATCATACAGGCCATATCAGTAACCTAGCGTACACTGGGGAAAAATGTGGCTGAAGCTGTGATGATGGAACAACAGTCCACTCCTTATGCTGTCTTTTTGTTCCCTATGTAGAGCACTACTTGTCTCTGATCAAAAGTTGAAACAATATATAAGGTGTCATTAGATTTCCCCGCAGACAATAATAGGGTTATTAGCATGTAAGTAGACTTTGAGACGTTTTTTCCTCCATAGTGATCCATACCATAGCTAATGAAGGGGAAAACCTTCAGGATGTGTGGGAGCACGCACAGCACTGAGTCATCACAGAATCTAACTGACTTATAGATTTAACTTCTGAATAATGGATGTGTTTTTTCTTCCATCTAGATGGGGGAAGATGTGAATTAAAGAGTTCTTTGCACTCACCAAGCGATCCTTCTCCAAGCCTCTGCAACCTTTGTTACCTTCCCAGGGAGGTATTGATGTTGCAGGCATCCCTATTCCATGTGACGATGACATAATTTACAACAACCTTGGAGGAGATGGGTGCTAGCAAGTTGACCTTGATAGGCAGTTGTCATGGAAACACACAGCTATGCACTGTGATTTTGTAAGTGCCGAAGTGACAGAAGCCAAGATGAAAGCCACTCTTCTGAGGCAGAAAAAAATACCAAAAAAAACTATTGAGTCAGCAGAATATTGATGAGATTCATTCATTAGTGTGGATATGTCAAGTTCCTGTCTGAGCAAGCAGTTAGAGAATTTCTGAACTGATGAAGGCAAAATTGGAAATTGGAAATCATGACGTGTAATGCTCCCACTCCTCCCTGCCTGTCTTCAGCCCAGCCCCTAATCTGGTCTGCGGCCAGTGATTGATGTGTTGTTGTTTCCCTCAGCCTGTCTCTGCTGGAGTTGGATTGGAGCAGATCGCTTGGCGAGTGAGCGTATCTGTATTCAGCCAGAGATCCGATGGTATGAGGGTTGCTATAGCTACACAACAAAGGTCATTATGAGAGAGTTTTCTAAGTGTTTGTTATGCTCCAGCCTGACAGATATTTCTGCACAACCGAGCACTGAGGAGGAGAAATCTCATGTCACTCCCTGAGCTTCTATCATTTATCACATAGACATGTAGGAACAGCTTATACCACCGTCTTTACATGGAGGGAAAAAGGCATGGATATGATGAAAATGATTCAGTATCTGTAAGCCGCAGTAAATCTAGAGCATACTATACCTGATGCTATACTTTACCAGTCATGGGCAATAATAGGCAACCTGTCATTTTTTCACATTCAATTGTGATCCAAAGTGTGTGTGAGAGAGAGAGAGAGAGAGAGAGAGAGAGAGAGAGCCCATGTGTTTTATTTAACATCAGGAACACAAAGATATCTTGATAAGATTGACTGCACTTGATCCAATTATGTCTTTCACCTCATCAACCTTGTGGGTGATTACTGTAAATCAGAAGCTATAGTCATGTCTGCATCTTCATGTATGTATTGAGTCATACATAGCTATGCTTATTCATGTCATAATCCCTTAGAATTAGCATTACATACTCAGTACAAGGTGACCTGTGATTGACCTTAGATCACTATTCCGTCTTAACACCTTTATCAAAGCTATGAGAACACTTGACTGTACCAGACCTCAGTTTAAATACGTATAAGTATTTAAAAAAACATTTTTTTTTAAGAATGTGTATTTGAGTATTTTCAAAACACAGCCAAAAGCAAGTAGTTTTATTTTATCATTATAAACCAAAGTCAATGAAATTGCATTTGAAACTATTTTCAATGCTTATTTCAAATACTATTTTCTAATACCTGAGCTAAATGCATGGGAGTGTATTTGAGTCAGTGTATTTGAGTACTTTAAAATACTTTCCAATGTTATCTGAATACTTGCTTTGAAATGCATTCAAAAGTAATTGAAATACCTGAAATCGTTTTTGAACCCAGGTCCTGAATGTACACAACATGTCTATATGTTCAATTATTTGCTATTGCATTTAAGAGCAGGCGATTCACATTGACTCAGTTAATTAAACATACTACTTTAGTTCCAACCGTTTCACCCTGATAGTAAGTAAAACATGAACAGTAATTGTCTTTTGCAAAGTGCGATTTATTACGTTGCCTTGATTACGTGTCTCTACATTCACAAATAAGCCAGTAACATATAGAATCCAACTGTAAAATATTTAAGATATTTTCCTTTCCTGTCTCGAGAAAGACAAAACATCTTGCACATCGACAGGGGTGGAATTGGGAGGGAATGAGTGGGAACAGAGTTCCCAAAGCGAAATAATTTGGACATGTAAAAATACAGAATCTGAACTATTTACATTGGTTAATTCCCAGAGTGATTATTTTCCAATTCCATCCCTGCACATTGTTACGTTAGACTCTCTTTACATATACATAAACAACTTTGTTGTGGGCTGCCCATCTGCAACTGTCTTTAGGTTGAACCAACTGGTTTGCAAAAATACAAGAGTTATTTCTGTAGACGTGAGCCTTTGTCGTTTCCGGGAGCAGAAGTCTTCTTTGTGGACGCTGGATCGCAGGGCCCACATTGGGGGCCCGTTTATGCAGGAGCCACGGAGCTGGAGGACACGGAGGAGGCCTCGGTCTTGGAGGCAGTGGTGGAGGCTCCCTCCTCCTCCTCGAAGGGGTTCTTCCCACAGCACAGGGTGGTGATCATGCAGTTGCGGAACTGCTTGTTCATCAACACGTAGATGAGAGGGTTGTACAGGGACGAACTCTTGGCAAAGAATGCCGGAATTGTCATGAAGACAGGGCCGAACTCTGATCCCTGGTTGCAGAAGATATACCAGGCCACGCTGGCGTAGGGCACCCAGCACACTAGGAAGGAGACGACCATCATGATGACCATGCGGGTCACTTCCCTCTCAGCCCTCTGGGTGGTCTCAGACTCCTGCTGGGCGGCGGCAGCTGCCTTGACAGCGCAGAGCAGGTTGCCGTAGCAGAAGGAGATGATGAACAGGGGAATCATAAAGTGGACAACGAACATGTAGATGACAAAGGACTCATTGTTGATGTCAGGGGCGCGTGTGTAGTAGTCAATTCCACATGAGCACTGCATGCCTTCGGGGATATAGCGGGACCAGCCAAGCAGAGGGGGCACGGAGCAAGCAGCAGCCATGACCCAGGTAAAGGCCACGCCCATGATGGCATGGGTCTCACTGAAGCGGAAGTTGCTAATAGGTTTGCAGACGACCAACCACCTCTCAATAGCCAGGACAACCAGGGACCACAGGGCAATCTCACCACCATGGGTAGCAAAGAATCCCTCGATGTTGCAGCCCATTCTTCCAAAGACGAAATAGCCATGCATGGAGGTGTACATCGTAGTGGTGAAGCCTCCGATTACCATGAAGAGATCGGCCACAGCCAGGTTCAGCAGGATGTAGTTCAGGGCGGTCCTCAGCTTTTTGTG
This sequence comes from Oncorhynchus clarkii lewisi, assembly GCF_045791955.1. Classification (NCBI taxonomy): domain Eukaryota; kingdom Metazoa; phylum Chordata; class Actinopteri; order Salmoniformes; family Salmonidae; genus Oncorhynchus; species Oncorhynchus clarkii. Next base: position 58,641,865 of record NC_092162.1, on the reverse strand, counting down.
CTCGATGGTGACGTAGAGTGTGAGGAAGTTGATGGGGAAGCCGGTGAGGATGAGGAAGAACATGTAGGCAGCCATGAGTGAGTACGCCGCTGGGCTGACAAGGTAGTACTGGGGGTATTCATAGGGGTTCCTAACAATGCCAGTAGCATTGGACATAGGGACGTAGAAATCTGGTCCCTCTGTGCCGTTCATGGTTGCGGTCTTGCGGTGGCGATCAGCCCTTCTTCAGATGGTGTTCCGGCTGTACAGAAAGAGAGATGGAAAGGGTCCTTTCTACAAATGCACCCAGGAGGTCAGACTCCTGATTTTATAGGCACATCTTAAGGTGTTAGATGATCACTTTCCCAATCAGTCAGCACAATGTGATTTAGGCCACTGTTAATATATAATCCAGCCACCACTGCAAACATAACTGGCCACTCATCAAGTTATTAAGGTTACACCTGCTCATACCTATCAGGAGATGATGGCTTAATCTGAAACGCTGCATTGGCTGTTACACACCTAGGCCTCATCCATATACTCAGAACTGAGTTAGTCATTTGCATACAACTTTTAAACACGGTTAAATTTACAGTTTCTCTTTTGAAGATATATTTCAATATATTCTAGAGACATGTTTGAAGCTTCATACTCCAAGCACAAAAGAGTGAAGAGACGGAGTGCTGTGGGAGAACAGATGGTTTATTATAAGTGGCGATAAGAAACACGTTAAGCTGTGGTAATACATAGGCACAAAGTAGAATAGCTGCACCACCAGGAAATACTATATGGTGATTGAAGTATGTTTTTATAGATAATGGTCTGAGACGTGTAAACGTCCTCATCCTGAACATATTACATAATTGTATTAATATTAGGTAGAGCAATATTTATTGATTTTTTATCAAAATAATGCAAAATATTATTTTCATAGAACATTAAGTGTAGCAACATAAAGTTACATGTAATTCACAGGTCATTCATTGAGTACTTGTGCTTATGTTGCAGTATTATAGCTGATGCTTATTGTGTGACTAAGATTTTAAGACTGTGCGTGTGCATGCATGTTTGCACGTTTATGTGTGTGTGTGTGTGTGTGTGCGGGAGAAAGGATTACTCATGCATTTCAATGTCATTTCCTCCCAAACATCCTACAAACATGTCATTCAAAAGAATATTCACATTTATTCCTGTTTTATAACCTTAAAAGTTTATTTCAAGAGATGTTACATTCTGCATATCTTCTGTTCTAATGTAGCCTAAATAAATCATAATGATCATGTGAGAGGTAGTCTTCAGCAGTAATGCTGTTTGTGTATTCATTGATTATCAATGTAAAACTAAACAAACCAAGGGAAATGAGGGGAAAGTAGAGAGTAGACTTGTACAGAAGATCTAGACCATCTTAGTGGCTAGAAGAGAGCTTTGCTCAGCACTTTCTAATGGACATTGTATTAAAGAGATTTGGAGCTTACGGACGTGTTACTTTAAGAGGCCTGTAATGAGGTTAGTGTCCCATTGGTCACCCTCAGACACAACATTATGGATACTCACACATTTACTGCTCTTTTTACTCAATAAAGAGCTATACAAATTTAGGACAATCCATAATTCAATGGGGAAAGTGTCTATGTTTAGATTACAAGTCCAAAGGAGTGAAGAAGCTATGGTGGCAGCTACTGTAGTGGAGGAACATAAGAATACTATTTCATCCTGTCAAAGCCCCAAGTGTTATTCAAAACCAAAACCACCAACCATTTAGTAACTTTATAAATCACTTTAATTTATTTATTCACCTTAAAAAGTGCACTGTATGATGTTTTATTCATTCAGTATTCAGTATGCTAATCTGTACACTAAAAATAAAAAAATACTATGTAGATAATAAATACTGGCAGTTGGGGCCTACCCAAGACCATGTTTAATGAGCTATTCTCCTACCTGAAAGGGAAAGGGATCCGCCACATCCGCACATAATTCTACCACCCCCAGGGACAGAGCTGGGTAGAGTGGTTTAATCAGACGCTCAAGAACCAGACACTCAAAAAAACTTGCACAAGGGTGTACATTCGCCATCAGCCTGCTCTAAACACTTCTGCACTACCATGCCACGCAGCAGCTCTGCATCACAGGGGTCTCCCTAGTCCAGTGGATTCATGTTGGGGCATGAGCTTCAGCTACTGAGGCACCTCCAAGGTTAGGGGTTAACAGGCCCAACCCTGCAGCCCACATGTGGCTGCTAGCACCTTAAATGGAGAGAACAGTCTCATAGTAATGGCTGGAACAAAATAAATGGAATGGTATCAAACACATTAAACACGTGGCTTCCATTCCATTCACTCCATTCCAGCAATTTGGTCTGAGCCATCCTCCCCTCACCAGCCTTCTGTGCTGACCAGCCCCATCCAGTCCGAACCCTTAAAAGGCATCAGCCCGGCCAGTCTGTACTCATAGCAGGCCTGAGCACCTGCGTGACTTCCACACTGAGTTTCACACCTCGGTTCCTGTGAGGGGGAGGGGAAGAAATGTTATGTCCGTACATGAAAACATATGTCAGTGACATGAATCATTATTGTTACAGTGTTTGACCTTGAGGCATGTTTACGACCCCCATGTATCGTATTGTTCAGTTCATGTTATAATTAAGAGAATGCAGTTAGCTCTGACATCAGTGGCCTCATCTGTCCTTCAAACAGGTATGTCACTACGGTGGTTACTTCAGATACTGCTCTTCCAATAGTTCAATATGTCTTGTACAGGTAAAGTGTGCTCTCTAGTGGAGTGTTATCAACATGACCAGATTTCTCTGTGAGACGGTGGCGCCCAGCATCAATGGGGAATATAGAGGGCAGTAGTGAGACTGAGCTTTAGTGAGACGGAGTTGTGGTGATAAGCCAAATCTCAGCAGGCAGCTGCACTGCATAGAAAGAGGTTTTAATGTACAGTACCACGTGTAGATTGTGTCATTTCATATCAATCACCAATTGGCCTTTCCACTATGCGATTTGTGCAGAATATTAAATTGTCCATTGACCGTCATGGTAGTCAGTTCATCAGGAGTCTCTCCTAGGAAGAATAGCCTAGTATAGCACCTTGGAAGTCATTCCATAAATGACCATAGGCTAATGAGGCTAATGACACTACATTACTGATGAGCAGATCAGATAGCTGGAATTATTCAGGATAGTCATTTAATGTGTTGTAGCCTGGTCCCAAATCTGTATAAAAAGGGGGGTTGAAATTATTCAATTTTTTACTCCTTGTTGGCGCATTTAGTTACAATTTGGCAACCCTGGGGGAGGTGGGTAATCAGCTGACCAGAAAGAGAGTGGGGTGAAGTTAGTCAATGATCTAGGGTCAGTTTTGCATTTTCCCCACTAAGGGTTAAATTTAGGATTGGGGGAGGAATGGAGGGAAGGAAAGGTAGAGGAAGATGTTGTGATGAAAATTATCCTACCTCTACAGTTTGCCACACTTTGCAAGTTCTATTTTTAATTTCAGGGGTTTTAGGGCAGGGTATCCTGAGCTAAGATCCTTGGGACATGCTCATAGCCGCCTGCTCCCTGCAGTGCCTTGGGGAGTAGGATAGCCTCCTGTCCTGTGGTTCAGGAAAAACGACGTCAAAGCGCAGAGGTGAGTAGGTAACAGATCACACAAATAAACTAGAATTTCTCAGAATAATATTGTGGATACACAATGCAATGCCACACAAAATAAACAAATAGCTGTTTGCCTGTTCTTATATGCTGTGGTTATTTTAGTATATCCACTGTTAAGCAGCAACTAGTTCTGTCTGTCACTCTCTCTCCCCCTCTCTCTGAAACAAGGGAGCTTGCCTATTTAACTGTTTAGATTACCTCTAGGTGTTGCACAATATCCATTTATGTCATTTATTTATTAGATTAGACTGTTTATTAGTTGTATTAGTTATTAATATCCTCCATCCCCTCTCATCCCTATTAATTACTCACACCTGTTAATTCCTAGCTCATGGAAGGTCAGCGTTGCAGTGCACAGGGTGATTAGCATCCTGGTTTCTTTCTGCACAGATGGAGGTAAAGCTTTAGAACAGTCCTACTCTTTATTTCTCTCTATCACTAGTTCCTGGTCTACCTACAGTACTAGTCAAAAGTTTGGGCACACCTACTCATTAAAGGATTTTTCTTTATTTTTAAAATGTTCTACATTTGAGATTCTTCAAAGTAGCCACCTTTCGCCTTGACAACTTTGCACACGCTTGGCATTCTCTCAACCAGCTTCATGTGGTAGACACCTGGAATTAATTTCAATTAACAGGTGTATCTTGTTAAAAATTAAATTGTGGAATTTCTTTCCTTCTTAATGAGTTTGAGCCAATCAATTGTGCTGTGACAAGGTAGAGGTGGTATACAAAAGATAGTCCTATTTGGTAAAAGACCAAGTCCATATTATGGCAAGAACAGCTGAAATAAGCAAAGAGAAACAACAGTCCATCATTAATTGAAGACATGAAGGTCAGTCAATGCGGAAAATGTCAAGAACTTTGAAAGTGCAGTCGCAAAACCCATCAAAACACTATGATGAAACTGGTAAAGCGCTTACAGTTATTTGTTAACTACCTGTTTCAGGGAGAGGGGGTGACAGTTATTTGTTAACTACCTGTTTCAGAGAGAGGGAGAGAGAGAGTGACAGTTATTTGTTAACTACCAGTTTCAGAGAGAGGGAGAGAGAGAGTGACAGTTATTTGTTAACTACCTGTTTCAGAGAGAGGGAGAGAGAGAGTGACAGTTATTTGTTAACTACCTGTTTCAGAGAGAGGGAGAGAGAATTAGTTGCTTACTAGGCTATATATCAATGTGTGCCTGATGCCGTCCCTCATCTCTGATTCTCCACTGGACACGCAATATCAGGTGCTCCTATAGGCTATTTAGTGTGGACTCAATCAAATGACCCATAGCTTGTAGCCTATACTAAAGTGCATGCTTGGAGAAGCACAGCACAACGTTATATTTCTAAGATAGCTATTGGGATGGTGCAAATAAACCTGCAATGGATATTCCAACCTTTGAGCCCCCGGGATGCTCTGCCTCTGCTGATCAAAACTTGTTTGTCTGCTGCCTGACCAATGGCTGTGCTGTGTAGGCCTATGGTGGCAGTTCAGAAGGAGAGTCAAAGGTTTCTCCAAAATAATTGAATAGGAGGGGCGGCATCGGGCACACATCAATATATAGCCTAATGAGAAACTACTTCTAAAACACTGAGAAATATTGACATTTCTTGGTTCTCAGTCTTATATAACAGGCTCATCTTGGGATGACAAGAGTACACTTTGTGAGATTGTTATTCATTTTAAGGACCCATCTTGTCCTTATGACATTAACTCAACACTGAATTAAACACAGTTCTACCAGTCTGGAAGGGTATCTTTGTCCGGAAAATACTCAATTTTTCTTCCAAGTCTCAATCACATGTTTGAGATGTTTCTTATTTTGGGACGTTGTCTGATTGAAATCACAGCATAGATTACCCTATTGAGAGCTCCTTGAATATAGTCTTGAAAGGGCCTTAGAATAAACCCAGGACCTCTGCTCCAGTGGGTCATCAGTCCTCTAAGGCATGAGAGACACAATGTCCTCTCCCTGAATGGTGATTCACTGGAGTCACTCAGGGCTTGAGTTCTCTGACTGGCTCAGTGTGACAGTTTAGCTGTGCAGTGAATGGAAAGAACAGTGGGCCTGCTGAGGGTGGAGATCATTGGACATTGGGGTCAATCCACCTTAGTTTGTGGTCACAACCAGGAGGACGATAAGTAAGAGAGTGAGGAAAGAAAACGGTGATAGGACAGAGGATACTTTGCAATGGATCAACACAGAGATCAACATATATTTTTGCACTGAACAGTGCAGCAGACAGCGAACAGTGACTGGCCTTGGTTAGATGGGCTATAGGCTACTAAGTGCAGGCTTGGAGAAGCACTAGGCCAAAGGGCTGACGGCTTCTACAGATACACGTGATACATTTTTTCCCTTCATACCATGCCTGAAAGAAAGTTAATCTCATTTGCATATTGGGATGACTGCGTGCCAGAGGACAGATCAGTGGGCAGGGTGTGATGCTCTCTCAGCCTGCCCACAGGAACTCTCTCTTTCACTGAGTGGACACTAACAAGGAAGGAACACTGTGACAAGGACATGGTACATATGGCAACATAGGCTGCCACAGCTCTGTATGTCACACTGTCGGACATATACTGTATGTCTAAATTGCGCTACATGAACACTGGTATCATTTCTGTGATATTCAAACTGTAGATTCAACTATTTTTGATTGTATTTATTTATTATTTCACCTTTATTTAACCAGGTAGGTGAGTTGAGAACAAGTTCTCATTTGCAACTGTGAACTGGCCAAGATGAAGCAAAGCAGTTCGACTCATACAGCACAGAGTTACACATGGAATAAACAAACATACAATCAATAATACAGTAGAAAAATATCTAAAGAATATATAAATATATATTATATTATAAAATATATAAACAGCATGTGCAAATGAGGTAGGATAAGAGATGTAAGGCAATAAATAGGCCATGGTGGCGAAGTAATTACAATATAGCAATTAAACACTGGAATGATAGGGTGTGCAGAAGATGAATGTGCAAGTTGAGATACTGGGGTGCAAAGGACGAAGATAAATAAATAAATACAGTATGGGGATGAGGTAGATTGGATGGGCTATTTACAGATGAGCTATGTACAGGTGCAGTGATCTGTGAGCTGCTCTGACAGCTGGTGCTTAAAGCTAGTGAGGGAGGTAAGAGTCTCCAGCTTCAGAGATTTTTGCAGTTCGTTCCAGTCATTGGCAGCAGAGAACTGGAAGGAGAGGTGTCCGAAGGAAGAATTACAAGTCAGGACATAGGTTTACAGCCTGATTGAAAATCACGTATTTAAGTTAGAATTTGACTAAACCAAATACAAAATAGGGTAAAAGTTGCATACATTTTGTAGTCTGTAGATCCAACTCGCATATTTCTTAACTGAGAACACTAGAAAATCGCTGCCAGCAGAGAGTGCTGTTGCCATGCAATATAAATGTAGTTTAGTCCTGCCCCTCAAACAGGCATACCCACACAAATGCACACACACGCAACATTTGGTTATTTAAATTATTAAATGTTTGCTCAAAGTTTTTGAATTCAACCCAAGGTCAGCTTCAAAATGAAGATGCCCTTGTTCTCTAAATGTTGCATTGGCAGGGATGCTTTGCATGGAACATTGTCCCAATATACTACACCAGTGGTGATTTTAGCATTTAAATGTGGGTGGGGTAAACAAACAAAAAATTGGGGGGCAGCATGCCAGCAAAGCCACAACACAACACTAAGCAATATATTGTATATGTATTTATATATATTTCACAGTACTAGGATGTTAGTCCATCCATAAAGATTAGAAATTAAACAAAATGGAACTGTAGGTGCAAACCTGTCTATGACTTCACTATTCCCCAAGTGTGTTAGTATGTCTATCTTTGTTAGTTGTCATGATGCATTCTATCTTGGATCAGTGGGCTCTTAATTAAGCCAGGTATGTACAGTAGACGTCTTAATGCACTGAAAGATCTCTCACAGCTGCTAACTGGGATGGTTGGCGCGGCCTGCATGATTGCCTTCAGTGATGGGAACGTATCAGGGTCTAAAAATGTATAAACACAGGACATGTCAGAAGTGGCATCTTTCTTTTTTTGAGACGTAATGTTTGGCAAGGACTACTTCCTCTGGTTTGAGATGAATATGCCATGTTTGTCTTGTGTGTGCCTCCCCTCTCTCTATGTTCTCTGTCCTGTCTGCTCCCCTCTCTATGTTCTCACTCTGTCCTGTCTGCTCCCCTCTCTATGTTCTCTGTCCTGTCTGCTCCCCTCTCTATGTTCTCACTCTGTCCTGTCTGCTCCCCTCTCTATGTTCTCACTCTGTTCTGTCTTCTCCCCTTTCTCTATGTTCTCCTGTGTTCTCGGTCTGTCCTGTCTGCTCCCCTCTCTATGTTCTCCTGTGTTCTCGGTCTGTCCTGTCTGCTCCCCTCTCTCTATGTTCTCCTGTGTTCTCGGTCTGTCCTGTCTGCTCCCCTCTCTATGTTCTCACTCTGTCCTGTCTGCTCCCCTTTCTCTATGTTCTCCTGTGTTCTCGCTCTGTCCTGTCTGCTCCCCTCTCTCTATGTTCTCCTGTGTTCTCACTCTGTCCTGTCTGCTCCCCTCCCTATGTTCTCGTGTCTGTCCTGTCTGCTCCCCATCTCTCTATGTTCTCCTGTGTTACTCTGTCCTGTCTGCTCTGTTCTCACTCTGTCCTGTCTGCTCCCCTTCTCTATGTTCTCCTGTGTTATCGCTCTGTCCTGTCTGCTCCCCTCTCTCTATCTTCTCCTGTGTTCTCACTCTGTCCTGTCTGCTCCCCTCTCTATGTTCTCACTCTGTCCTGTCTGCCTGTGTGTTCTCGGTCTGTCCTGTCTGCTCCCCTGTCTGCTCCTGTGTTCTCGTTCTGTCCTGTCTGCTCCCCTCTCTCTATCTTCTCCTGTGTTCTCACTCTGTCCTGTCTGCTCCCCTCTCTCTATGTTCTCCTGTGTTCTCGCTCTGTCCTGTCTGCTCCCCTCTCTCTATCTTCTCCTGTGTTCTCACTCTGTCCTGTCTGCTCCCCTTTCTATGTTCTCACTCTGTCCTGTCTGCTCCCCTCTCTCTATGTTCTCCTGTGTTCTCGGTCTGTCCTGTCTGCTCCGCTCTCTCTATGTTCTCCTGTGTTCTTGTTCTGTCCTGTCTGCTCCCCTCTATCTATGTTCTCCTGTGTTCTTGTTCTGTCCTGTCTGCTCCCCTCTCTCTATGTTCTCCTGTGTTCTTGTTCTGTCCTGTCTGCTCCCCTCTCTATGTTCTCACTCTGTCCTGTCTGCTCCCCTCTCTCTATGTTCTCCTGTGTTCTCGGTCTGTCCTGTCTGCTCCCCTCTCTCTATGTTCTCCTGTGTTCTCGTTCTGTCCTGTCTGCTCCCCTCTCTCTATGTTCTCCTGTGTTCTCACTCTGTCCTGTCTGCTCCCCTCTCTCTATGTTCTCCTGTGTTCTCGCTCTGTCCTGTCTGCTCCCCTCTCTCTATCTTCTCCTGTGTTCTCACTCTGTCCTGTCTGCTCCCCTTTCTATGTTCTCACTCTGTCCTGTCTGCTCCCCTCTCTCTATGTTCTCCTGTGTTCTCGGTCTGTCCTGTCTGCTCCGCTCTCTCTATGTTCTCCTGTGTTCTTGTTCTGTCCTGTCTGCTCCCCTCTCTCTATGTTCTCCTGTGTTCTTGTTCTGTCCTGTCTGCTCCCCTCTCTCTATGTTCTCCTGTGTTCTCGGTCTGTCCTGTCTGCTCCCCTCTCTCTATGTTCTCCTGTGTTCTTGTTCTATCCTGTCTGCTCCCCTCTCTCTATGTTCTCCTGTGTTCTTGTTCTATCCTGTCTGCTCCCCTCTCTCTATGTTCTCCTGTGTTCTTGTTCTATCCTGTCTGCTCCCCTCTCTCTATGTTCTCCTGTGTTCTTGTTCTATCCTGTCTGCTCCCCTCTCTTCCTTGTTTTCTGAAGTTCTGATTTCCTGGATCTCCTATATTTTTACAGAGACGGCATAGCATCAGTGCCGTAGCAATAAGGAGTATTCTGAAAAAACAAAACACACACAGAAGCAATATACAGTATGCACACACACAACATGAACAACAGGCAAATAATGTTTACCTGAATTGAGCTAAAGGTAAAATCGGGGATTTCTGTTCCTTAATGATATTTGCAGTTCACTCAATCTTAAAGCTGATTAACATTCAACTATCTTACCCTTCACTAACCACAATACCTATGTTCTCTCTCTGTCACTTTAGCAACAACATTGAAATGCGTGCTACCGTGGGGCAAAATAGATGTTGGCTTAAATTGTTAATATGTAAACTATATTTAATCTCAAATGTTTATTGAAAACGTATACATTTGCACAATGACCAATTGTTTCAAATACATAGTTATAGTTGTTGGTTAGCTAGCTAGAGAATTTTAGCCATAATTTTGCATTGACATGAAATCAGTCAAACATCTCAAAACAAGACATGGTATCAATAACAAGATTAATCATGCTGAAATAAGCCACTTATGATTCCCCACACGGCAGTGTCATTATTGCTAGCAATCTGGCCATCCAGAATCACAACAGGATGACTGATGCCCAATGGAAGGGTGCACATAGTTTTCGTGACGTTGTCAGCCAATCCATCTACCGTTATGCAGCTAACGTTAGATGCACAATAATTGAATTGTAAACACACACACAATTTATGCACTTACTTCTGCAAATACTACAACCATCTCTGTGTTTGCTGAGCTGCATCTTCAATTCCGTATGTCCATCTTCTATAGAATGAGAACATTTAACTCATTCAACAGCTGACATTACCAAAAGTAGCTAACATCATGTTAGCCATGTCAGCTACCTATCTTTATTAGTAAAGTTTTGCATATTTGGACAGTATTTGATTAGACAGTAATTGGTTAATTAGTGAGTTGTCGGGTGGTGAACAGAGCTCCAGCAATTAGATCCAGTGTCCAGATAGCTAATCAATAACTGTACTGTCAAAACCCTGCTCTTAAAATGTGCTATGTTGCTAATGAAGCAGCACTACTAGCTAGACTGGGAAGTCCCTCACGTTAGTTAGTTAGCTTAACGCTATCTGTCAGTGCAGCTTTTGAGTCAACATGTTGAAATGTAAGTCAAAAATAACTTTGGAAAATCACTCCTAAAGTGCCACCGTTCACAGAATGCTGGTTTTAGCCAGCACTAAAAAGGCAGGTCAGGCCAGGGCTCTTGTTCAGGGCATTCATTGCAGTGTGTAATGCAAAATAGCTGTTTTACGCCAGCCAAGCAGGGCAAAAGACTCAGGGATGAAGCCACGAAGGCCCGGGTCTGGTGATGTGACAGTATATGGTAACAGTATATGGTAACAGTAAATGGTAACAGTATATGGTTACAGTATATGGTAACAGTATATGGTAACAGTATATGGTAACCGTATATGGTAACAGTATATAGTTACAGTATATGGTAACAGTATATGGTAACAGTATATGGTTACAGTATATGGTTACAGTATATGGTAACAGTATATGGTAACAGTATATGGTAACAGTATATGGTAACAGTATATGGTTACAGTATATGGTAACAGTATATGGTAACAGTATATGGTTACAGTATATGGTTACAGTATATGGTAACAGTATATGGTAACAGTATATGGTAACAGTATATGGTAACAGTATATGGTTACAGTATATGGTTACAGTATATGGTAACAGTATATGGTAACAGTATATGGTAACAGTATATGGTTACAGTATATGGTTACAGTATATGGTAACAGTATATGGTAACAGTATATGGTAACAGTATATGCTGATAGAGGATTTGTGACGGATAGTTATGAAATAAGTCACTTCTCTCTGTGCAACTGCCAAGAGCTGGATACTTGTTGAACAATGTTCTGTTGTTGAGAGAAAAGGCTGAAAGGCCTGTTTAGAGCTAAGGCTGAAATTCTGAGTGTATTTGCTTTCATAAGGTATTTGCGATACCTGTTCAGTAGTTTTAGGTCAATGGTCACAGTGAAAAAGGGGGAAAATATATTTTGAAAGCATCAGGTCTTAGCCAGGTGTGAGTCACCTGATGAGGGTGGTGACTCTTTGTGACCCTTGTCTGGCATCCTCACGAGACATCGTGTATCAGCAATAACAACACACCTATTCATGTAATTGCAGGTCTAGAAAGGGATGACGTCATAGGTGTGGTTATCGTTCCATTTACTGAGTTCATTCAAAGATTCCTACAGCACCAGCGTCTCTCTTTGATAGGCCATCAGAGATCCTACAGCACCAGCGTCTCTCTTTGATAGGCCATCAGAGATCCTACAGCACCAGCGTCTCTCTTTGATAGGCCATCAGAGATCCTACAGCACCAGCGTCTCTCTTTTCAGCATTGGTAATGCAGTAGAGGATATGAATCACACTGATGAAATAAGAGTTCCATTTGGGGGTGTTTTTCTATATGTGTTGGTTTATGTGCAGGGTGTGTGCGTGCTCGCGTACATGTGTGAGGCTGTGTCTGTATGTGCGTATGCAAACGTGTGTTTGTGTATAATTTGGCATTCAGTCTATAAGGCCGTCCTCCTGAAAATGAGGGTGGAATCGCAGCACCTTTCCACTGAGCAGACCAGACCCAATTAAAAAGTGAGAAACAGGCACAGGAAATTAACTGTTATGAAGCTAGACTGGAGCCAATTTCCTCTGACCAGAGGAATTCACTGACCCTGATCTCTCTCTCTTTCTCTCTCACTTGTTTTCTTGTACTCTTCGCTTTTATTTCCTCTCACCTCACTCCTGTCAAAATGGAAGTCAGTTTGGGATGGTACATCCCCTCCCCTCGCGCTCTCATTCTCTCTCTTCTCTGTGTTTCTACTGTAGGCTACCTCCCTGGATTGGTAGTGTTGGTGGGTTGTTCAAGGTCATTAAAAACATTGCACACCACTTATGACACTGATATATATCCTTCAAGTTGGTTTACAGAGGTAAAACATAGATTTTTTTCAATCAGTGTTAAAATAAGAATCAATTGCTTCTTTGTGATTGCCTCTCTACCTAATAGGTCCTCCATGTTTGATTTTGGAGTAGTCAATCACCTTGTCTGGACTTTATTTCTGTTACCAATTAATTGGTTCCCATGGAGTCATGTTCAACAAGTTTTGTCCCTGGTGACTATATAGAATGTCCACGGTTAGTCGGACACACACACATTATTCTCACCAAATAATATTGAAACTATCAAAGGTTGTCATAAGTGAATGTTCTGCATCCTGGCACCCCACCAGCACTCCTCTTCTGCTCAGTAACTGTTGAATGAGTCAAATTCAGCCGTGGGCTGTACTTAGTGCTTACGTCTTCAGAGGTGATGTTGGGGTTTTGGAGCGATGCCGCATACCCAGATGCTGGGCTGGTTAGACCCCGTACTGTGAACCAAAATGTCACCCCTGTCACACACAGACAAACACACACACACACACACACACACACACACACACCGCATACCGCCCTCCCACACTCTTATCTGCACGCTCTCACATACTGTAATGACAGCATCATAGCAACACATACATCAACTAGCTCTAATCTGCTTCTATTGTATCACATTATTTATATAATAAGCAGACGGACAGATTCGTGTTTTGCTGACGTATATCAGACAGTCATCAGCCATTTAGCCACCATCCCCAGTCCTTCCCTATCCTCTGCCGCTGTAAGTGTTCTTTGTACTGTGAGCTGGCTTGGCTGTCTCTCTCTCCTCTACCTGGGTGTCTGCTCCTGGTGCGGTAACCTTTCTCTGTTCCTGGATATGAAAAAGTCACACAGAGAGGAAACAGGAACACTCAGATATCTTGACATTATTTTGAAAATTAACAATAGATTTGTTCTCTTAGGTCTCTGGCTTAAACTGTACATCCTGACAGTTGATTTCACCCAGTCCCTTGAATTCCTCTAGTGTGAGGCCCTTACATGACTTTGACATAGAGCTAGAGACCACTCAAATCCTCCACTGTCTAGGGATTGACATGAACTCCAAATGCCAACCATAATCATTGCAGCAAAACGTTATAATAACTTAAAATGATAAGCCATTAATATACTATTTATAGCTGATCTATAGATCACTCTCCTGACTGCATCTCTTTGTGTTGAGACCTTGATGTGTGCATAATGTGAGCAGATGGGGGGTACTTGTCTCTCCTCTCTTTGTGTGACACTTTGAAGCCTGTGTGTCTCTGTGTTAATTCATGCAATGTCTGTGGCGAGGGCTAGAGAAACACCACACCCAACACGCTGGCTGGCTCCCCTGTTTTACAGTTTATGTGGTACATTTTCACAACTCTAAGCACATAAATTAAAACAGATCATCAACATTTTCAAAACTAAGCACATTTTCAATTGACTAAGTGCAACAAAACAGATTCACAAAGTCACTTGCTCACTGCACTGAATCACTCTTTCCATTTGGATACATATTCAATCTATCTGCTTTTCAAAATGCAACATTCACTTTGCTTTTAATATGATTTTCTTGTAATTTGTTTAACAATACAATGAACTATCACTTAATAAAACTGCTTGAAACTGATAACTACAGAACCAAAATGATGTAGTGCCTAGTTAGTTTTTTAAAAGGCTTAGGTGCAATTCTCACAAGTACAAACCAGATCATCAAAAAGTCCGTTTCAAAACTCTAGCCACTTTTTCAATTGACTAAGTACAATACTGTACATTAATTCATACGGTCACTTTTTCACCAAACTTAATCAGTGTTTCATTTAGAAATGCATGCTTCACATTGCAATACATGTTCATATAAAGTAATTGCCTTTCACAATACAATGCTCACATTACTTTTGATATGATTATCTTCCCTTTTGTTAAAATACATTTTACTATTACTTAATCCAATTGCTGTTAATTGATGACCACTTAAATGTTTGGTAAACCTATAGATTTGACATGTCAACTGGTTTGTCTACTACAGATGAGAACTACATAATGAAAATGTACAGTGCCTTCAGAAATTATTCTCACCCCATGACTTTTTCCACATGTTCTGTTTCAGCCTAAATTTTAAATGTATTAAATTTACATTTTGTGTCACTGGCCTACACACAATACCCTATAACGAGAAAGTGTAATTATGTTTTTAGAGATGTTTACAAATTAAAAATGAGAAGCTGAAATGTCTTGAGTCAATAAGTATTAAACCCTTTGTTATGGCAAGCCTAAAATAATTCAGGAGTAGTCTTTTGCTTAAGTCACATAATAAGTTGCATGGACTCTCTGTGTGCATTAATAGTGTTTAACATAATTTTTGAATTACTTCCTCATCGATGAACCCTGCACATACAATTATCTGTAAGGTCCCTCAGTTGAGCAGTGAATTTCAAACACAGATTGAACCACAAAGACCAGGGAGGTTTTCCAATGCCTTGCGAAGAAGGGCACCTATTGGTACAGTAGATGTGTAAAAAAAAGACATTGAATATCCCTTTGAACACGGTGGAGTTATTAATTACACATGCATACTTTTAGCAACAAGGCACTAAAGTGATACTTGTAAAAAATGTGACAATGCAATTCACTTTTTTTCCCCCATAATACAAAGTGTTATATTTGGGAAAAATCAACACATTACTGAGTACCACTCAGTGGTGGCTGCATAATGTTATTGGTATGTAATTGTTAAAGACTGGGGAGGTTTTCAGGATAAAAAATAAATAAATGGAATGGAGCTAAGCACAGGTAAAATCCTAAAGGAAAACCTGGTTCAGTCTGCTTTCCATCAGACACTGTGAAATGGACAATAACCTAAAATACAAGGCCAAATCTACACAAGTTGCTTAGCAAGAAGACAGTAATCATTCCTGAGTGGCCGAGTTACAGTTTTAACTTAAATCTGACAAGACCATAAAATGGTTGTCTAGCAATGACCAACAACCAATTTGACAGAGCTAGAAGAATTTTGAAAATAATATGCAAATGTTGCACAATCTAGGTGTGGTAAGTTCTTAGACACTTACCCAGAAAGACTCAGCTTTACTCAATTTTATTTAACCAGGTAGGCCAGTTGAGAACAAGCTCTCATTTACAACTGCAACCTGGCCAAGATAAAGCAAAGCAGTGCGACAAAAACAACAACAGAGTTCCACATGGAAAAAAATCTATGTACGGTGTGTGCAAATGTAGAGTCAATAACACAATAGAAAAATCTATGTACAGAGTGTGCAAATGTAGAAGAGTAGGGAGGTAAGGCAATAAATAAGCCATGGAGGCAAAATAATTACAATTTAGCATTAACACTGGAATGACAGATGTGCAGATTATGTGCAAGGAGAGATACTGGGGTGCAAAAGAGCAAGAGGATAAATAACAATATGGGGATGAGGTAGTTGGGTGTGCTATTTACGGATTGGCCGTGTACATGTACAGTGATCGGTAAGCTGCTCTGACAGCTGATGCTTAAAGTTAGAGAGGGAGATATAAGACTCCAGCTTCAGTGATTTTTGCAATTCATTCCAGTCATTGGCAGCAGAGAACTGGAAGGAAATGCGGCCAAAGGAAGTGTTGGCTTTGGGGATGACCAGTGAGATATACCTGCTGGAGTGCGTGCTACAGGTCGGTGTTGCTATGGTGACCAGTGAGCTGAGATAAGGCAGTGCTTTACCTAGCAAAGACTTATAGATGACCTGGAGCCAGTGGGTTTGGTGACGAATATGTAGTGAGGGCCAGCCAACGAGAGAATACAGGTCGCAGTGGTGGGTAGTGTATGGGGCTTTGGTGACAAAACGGATGGCACTGTGATAGACTACATCCAGTTTGCTGAGTAGAGTGTTGGAGGCTATTTTGTAAATGACATCGCTGAAGTCAAGGATCGGTAGGATAGTCAGTTTTACGAGGGTATGTTTGGCAGCATGAGTGAAGGAGGCTTTGTTGCGAAATAGGAAGCCAATTCTAGATTTAATTTTGGATTGGAGATGCTTAATGTGAGTCTGGAAGGGGAGTTTACAGTCTAACCAGACACGACACCTAGGTATTTGTCCACATATTCTAAGTCAGAACCATCCAGGGTAGCGATGCTGGTCGGGCGGGCAGTTGCGAGCAGCAATCGGTTGAAGAGCATGCATTTAGTTTTACTAGCATTTAACAGCAGTTGGAGGCCACGGAAGAAGTGTTGTATGGCATTGAAGCTCGTTTGGAGGTTTTTTAACACAGTTTCCAAAGAAGGGCCAGATGTATACAGAATGGTGTCGTCTGCGTAGAGGTGGATCAGAGAATCCCCAGCAGCAAGAGCGACACCATTGATATATAGAGAGAAAAGAGTCGGCGCAAGAATTGAACACTGTGGCACCCCCACAGAGACTGCCAGAGGTCCAGACAACAGGCCCTCAGACTTGACACACTGAACTCCTTCTGAGTAGTTGGTGAACCAGGCGAGGCAGTACTTTGAGAAACCAAGGCTGTTGAGTCTGCCGATAAGAATGCGGTGATTGACAGAGTCGAAAGCCTTGGCCAGGTCAATGAAGATGGCTGTACACTACTGTCTTTTATCGATTGGCGGTTATGATATTGTTTAGGACCTTGAGTGTGGCTGAGGTGCACCCATTACCAGCTCAGAAACCAGATTGCATAGTGGAGATGGTATGGTGGGATTCAAAATGGTCGGTGATCTATTTGTTAACTTGGCTTTTGAAGATTTTAGAAAGGCCGGATGGATATAGGTCTATAACAGTTTGGGTCTAGAGTGTCTCCCCTTTTGAGGAGGGGGATGACTGCGGCAGCTTTCCAATCTTTAGGGATCTCAGACGATACAAAAGAGAACAGGCTAGTAATAGGGGTTGCAACAATTTCAGCTGATCATTTTAGAAAGAGACGGTCAAATTGTCTAGCCCAGCTGTTTTGTAGGGGTCCAGATTTTGCAGCTCTTTCAGAACATCAACTGTCTGTATTTGGGTGAAGGAGAAGCTGCTGCAGGGGGTGCTGAGCTGTTGGCCGGGGTAGGGTTAGCCAAACCTTTTTTGAATTAGTGCTACAGGATGCACGATTCTGTTTCAAAAAGCTAGCCTTAGCTTTCCTAACTGACTGAGTATATTGGTTCCTGACTTCCCTGAAAAGTTGCATATCGCGGGGGCTATTTGATGCTAATGCAGAACGCCACAGGTTGTTTTTGTGCTGGTCAAGGGCAGTGAAGTCTAGGGTGAACCAAGGGCTATATCTGTTCTTAGTTCTAATTTTTTTGATTGATGCATGCTTATTTAATATTTTCGAGCAAAGCACTTTTTAAGAGCAACCAAGCATCCTTTACTGACGGGATGAGGTCAATATCCTTCCAGGATACCTGGGCCAGGTCCATTAGGAAGGCCTGCTCTCTGAAGTGTTTTAGGGAGCATTTGACAGTGAGTTGGTCAGGATGACATCTAAGAGGGTAATCATGGTTACGGATTTAGGGTTGTACCTGGTAGGTTCCTTGATAATTTGTGTGAGATTGAGGGCATCTAGCTTAGATTGTAGGACGGCCGGGGTGTTAAGCATTGCCCAGTTTAGGTCACCTAATAGTTCGAACTCTGAAGGGGAGCAATCAATTCACATATGTTGTTCAAGGCACAGCTGGGGGCTGAAGGGGGTCTATAACAAGTGGCAACGGTGAGAGACTTGTTTCTGAAAAGGTGGATTTTTAAAAGTAGAAGCTCAAATTGTTTGGGCATAGACCTGGATAGTATGACAAAACTTTGCAGGCTCTCTCTGCATTAGATTTGTCGTGTCTTTGGCTATGCCGGATTAAGTGATATGACATGCTATTCTATAAAATAATTTCTCCGTAATTAATATTACCTGATTGACCTAATCATGTAAATGTAATTAACTAGAGAGTCGGGCACCACAAAATAATATTTATAGAGCTGTTATCTTCCGAATAAACTCTTAAAGACCTAGTAATATTTTACATCAATAGCAGTCAATATTAATCGAAATCTTAATTCATGCTCATCTGAAAGTTGTAAATTCTCGGTTATCAGCATGAAACCTGGCTAACAAGTTGAACAAGCAATACAAAATTGGGTTTAATAATTGATTTACTAAATACCTAACTAATCACACAGAATTACACATACACATAATTAAATCATAACTTGATTACAAATTACGACATAAAGGAAAACATCCCTAGCGGGCGGAACAGATATGACAGCTTGTTACACAAAATAAGGGGCTGGGTTTGAGTGAAAGAGCGGGAAGACTGAGGAACAAAGGCCAAAGCTGTGATATCGTAAATACAGTATCTTATGCATTCTAAATTACTGCCCATTTGGAAAAGGAAAATGCAATAAATATTTACTCTGAGCTGCGCTTCGGTAGGTTGGTGGTAGATGGAAGACCGTGTTGCCCAACCGAGTCCTTTGAAGAATGTCTCTGGTTGTCAATTGGATACGTTGTAGTAACGTCATTGTGTGGTAGACGGGATACTCTGTCTGTTCCTTCCTAACCTGCGTTTGCATCTGCTGTTGCTAACTCAACAGCTAGGAGGTATCACTTCTGTAGTGAATAAGAGTTCAAAGTTCATACCATTCGCAACCAAAGCTCATGCTGATGTTGGCTTCGTTCTGTAGTTATCTGAACCATTCTGACGTAGGACCGTCGTCCTCACGTTCTCGGAACAGGAGGTTATATTGTCGTCAAGGGCTTATATAGGAAGGGAGAGGAGGGCGTGTTTGAAAAGTTTTATAGCCCATGTCCCTTCACAGTGGCGGGCCACTGATTGAGCAGAGCCCTGTCTTATGAAAACCCAAATCTCACATTTTAGAAGCTAAAATCACATTTCATCCCCTCACGAATAATTTCATATTCAAACATTTAAATTAACCCCTTGGATTTAGGGGGCGCTATTTTCATTTTTGGATGAAAAACGTTCCCGTTTTAAACAAGATTTTTTGTCACGAAAAGATGCTCGACTATGCATATAATTGACAGCTTTGGAAAGAAGACACTCTGACGTTTCCAAAACTGCACAGATATTGTCTGTGAGTGCCACATAACTGATGTTACAGGCGAAACCCAGATAAAAATCCAACCAGGAAGTGCCGCATTTTTTGAAACCGCCTCATGCCAATGACTCCTTATATGGCTGTGAAGGAGCTAGGAATGAGCTTACGTTTTCCACGTATTCCCCAAGGTGTCTACAGCATTGTGACGTCTTTTTAGGCATTTCCATTGAAGAATGGCTGTAAGGGACCATATATAGCATGTGGTCACATGGTGTCTCCCGCAGAAAACCTTGCGTAAAATACTGAGGTAGCCATTTTTCCAATCGCTTCTTATGAGAAACCAATTGCCTCGACGGATATATTATCGAATATATATGTTAAAAACACCTTGAGGATGGATCCTAAACAACGTTTGCCGTGTTTCTGTCGATATTATGGAGTTAATTTTGAAAAACGTTTGGCGTTGTAATGGTAGCATTTTCCGGTCGATTTCTCAGCCAAGCAAGATGAACAAACGGGAGCTAGTTCACCTACAAAAATAATATTTTTGGAAAAAAGGAACATTTGCTATCTAACTGGGAGTCTCCTGAGTGAAAGCATCTGAAGTTCTTCAAAGGTAAATTATTTAATTTGGTTGCTTTTCTTATTTTCGTGAAAATGTTGCCTGCTGCCAGCAGAGCCTAGCATAGCATTATGCCATGATAAACTTACACAAATGCTTGTCTAGCGTTGGCTGTAACTCATATTTTGAAAATCTGAGATGACAGTGTTGTTAACAAAAGGCTAAGCTTGTGTTTGAATATATTTATTTCATTTCATTTGCGATTTTCATGAATAGGAAAA
This sequence comes from Oncorhynchus clarkii lewisi, assembly GCF_045791955.1. Taxonomy (NCBI): domain Eukaryota; kingdom Metazoa; phylum Chordata; class Actinopteri; order Salmoniformes; family Salmonidae; genus Oncorhynchus; species Oncorhynchus clarkii. The sequence continues at coordinate 58,621,453 of NC_092162.1, read as the reverse complement.
GTTTCTAGGGGTATTTATGTCCGTTGCGTTATGCTAATGCATTTGAGGCTATGATTACGCTCCCGGATACGGGTTTGCTCGTCGCACAGGTTAAACAACAATTCCATGTGAATCCGATAACTCTCATGTGTAGACTTTCCACTGTAGAGTTTATGTCATCTTATCATTGATGAGAATGTCTCAGATGACAACCGAACTGACATCATATTCATTAAGTACCACCGCATATGTTCAGTTGATCCGATTGCCCGAATATAGTTAATTTCCCCCCACCTTCTGATGTTCCCAGAATCTATGTTAACCAAGGATTTTGCAAATGTAACCTCAGTAGGGTAGAGAGAGGACAAAGGGGGGAAGAGGTATTTATGACTGTCATAAACCTACCCCCCAGGCCAACGTTATGACAGATTGCAACTCCGTCCCCTTTGGCAGTTCTATCTATCGGAAAATGTTATAGTTAGGGATGGAAATTTCAGGATTTTTGGTGGCCTTCCTAAGCCATGATTTAGACACAGTTGGGACATCAGGGTTGGTGGAGTGTGCTAAAGCAGTGAATAAAACAAACTTAGGGAGGAGGCTTCTAATGTTAGCATGCATGAAATCAAGACTTTACGGTTACTGTCTGCTAGCAGTAAGGTTTCGGAAGAACTGTGAAGAAAGGCTGAAAGAGAAGCTAGATTTTTGGTTTGGTTTTATTGTTACCCAGCACTGTGGTGCATTCTGTTGTTTCTTTCCCTTAACAAACGTCCTGGGTCACTTCCCTGGAGAAATGTCCATCTTGGACTAAACTTGTGTTACTCCACACTCTGTCGTCGCTTGTGGGCCAGCCTGGCCCCCCTGCCCGCTACACTGGTGGAGGATGCGGGCATGTTCCCTCCGGGCTTTGAGGGCTAAATGACGAGACTGTGAAGGAATACCAGATCATGGAGAAGCTCATCAAGCAGCTGGCTCATGACAGCCAGGCCCAGCACGTGCATAGGGAGTTCATTACAGAGCAAAGGAATCAAAATGCTAGGTTGCTGGCCCACCTACAGACCCTCCCCGCTGGTGCACCACAGGTGACCCCAGCTAGTGGACCCAACCCGGGAAGGTTCCTGTTGAAAATGACAGAGGCGGATGACATGGAGGCCTACCTCTTAAGCTTTGCGAGAACCGCAACATGGGAGGGTTGGCCTGAGAGGACCTGGGCTGGGCTGCTTGGACCCTTCCTGGCCGGAGAAGCACAACGGGCCTACTATGACCTATCAGATGACCAAGGTAAAGATTGCAAGTGGTTTTAAGGCAGAAAATCTGGCCCGGTATGGTTACATGTTGATGACCCGGGCCTCGAAGTTCCAGGAATGGACCTTTGTCCCCGCCCAGTCAGTTAGGGCCCAGATGCATGACGTTATACACTCGGCTACACATGCCTCTCCCTAATGTAAACATGCCTTGTCTATTGCTGTTTTGGTTAGTGATTGTTGCCATGTTTCACTGTAAAGTTCCCAGCCCTGCCCAATATGCCTTAGATAGCCCTTTTGTTCCACCCCCCACACATGCAGTGTCCTCACCTGACTTAACTGGTGCCTCTAAAGACAAAACCTCTCTCATCGTCACCGAATGCCTAGGTTTACCTCCACTGTACTCATAGCCTACCATACTCTTGTCTGTACATTATGCATTGAATCTATTCTTCCGCGCCCAGAAATCTTCTCCTTTTACTCTCTGTTCCGAACGCACTAGACGACCAGTTCTTATAGCCTTTAGCCGTACCCTTCTCCTACTCCTCCTCTGTTCCTCTGGTGATGTAAAGGTTAACCTAATCTAAAAACAAAAATCCAGAAAATCACATTGTATGATTTTTAAGTAAATAATTTGCATTTTATTGTGTGACATAAGTATTTGATCACCTACCAACCAGTAAGAATTCTGGCTCTCACAGACCTGTTAGTTTTTCTTTAAGAAGCCCTCCTGTTCTCCACTCATTGCCTGTATTAACTGCACCTGTTTGAACTCGTTACCTGTATAAAAGACACCTGTCCACACACTCAAACAAACAGACTCCAACCTCTCCACAATGGCCAAGACCAGAGAGCTGTGTAAGGACATCAAGGATAAAATTGTAGACCTGCACAAGGCTGGAATGGGCTCCAGGACAATAGGCAAGTAGCTTGGTGAGAGGGTAACAACTGTTGGCTCAATTATTAGAAAATGGAAGAAGTTCAAGATGACGGTCAATCACCCTCTGTCTGGGGCTCTATGCAAGATCTCACCTCGTGGGGCATCAATGATCATGAGGAAGGTGAGTGATCAGCCCAGAACTACACGGCAGGACCTGGTCAATGACCTGAAGAGAGCTGGGACCACAGTCTCAAAGAAAACCATTAGTAACACACAACGCCGTCATGGATTAAAATCCTGCAGCGCACGCAAGGTCCCCCTGCTCAAGCCAGCGCATGTCCAGGCCCATCTGAAGTTTGCCAATGACCATCTGGATGATCCAGAGGAGGAATGGGAGAAGGTCATGTGGTCTGATGAGACAAAAATAGAGATTTTTGGTCTAAACTCCACTCGCCGTGTTTGGAGGAAGAAGAAGGATGAGTACAACCCCAAGAACACCATCCCAACCGTGAAGCATGGAGGTGGAAACATCATTCTTTGGGGATGCTTTTCTGCAAAGGGGACAGGACGACTGCACCGTATTGAGGGGAGGATGGATGGGGCCATGTATCACAAGATCTTGGCCAACAACCTCCTTCCCTCAGTAAGAGCATTGAAGATGGGTCGTGGCTGGGTCTTCCAGCATGACAACGACCCGAAACACACAGCCAGGGCAACTAAGGAGTGACTCCGTAAGAAGCATCTCAAGGTCCTGGAGTGGCCTAGCCAGTCTCCAGACCTGAACCCAATAGAAAATCTTTGGAGGGAGCTGAAAGTCCGTATTGCCCAGCGACAGCCCCGATACCTGAAGGATCTGGAGAAGGTCTGTATGGAGGATGTGGCCAAAATCCCTGCTGCAGTGTGTGCAAAGCTGGTCAAGAACTACAGGAAACATGTGATCTCTGTAATTGCAAACAAAGTTTCTGTACCAAATATTAAGTTCTGCTTTTCTGATGTATCAAATACTTATGTCATGCAATAAAATGCAAATTAATTACTTAAAAATCATACAATGTGATTTTCTGGATTTTTGTTTTAGATTCCGTCTCTCACAGTTGAAGTGTACCTATGATAAACATTACAGACCTCTACATGCTTTGTAAGTAAGAAACACTGCCGATTTTGCAGGTTATCAAATACTTGTTCTCCCCACTGTACACATGAGATGAGTAATGTAGGGTATGCAAACATTATATAAAGTGGCATTGTTTAAAGTGGCTAGTATACATTTATTACATCACTTTTTTAATTATTAAAGTGGCTAGAGATGAGTCAGTATGTTGGCAGCAGCCACTCAATGTTAGTGATGGCTGTTTAACAGTCTGATGGCCTGTTTAACAGTCTGATAGTGTCTCGGTCCCAGCTTTGATGCACCTGACATCGCCTTCTGGATGACAGCGGGGTGAACAGGCAGTGGCTCGAGTGGTTGTTGTCCTTGATCTTTTTGGCCTTCCTGTGATATGGGGTGGTCTAGGTGTCCTGGAGGACAGGTATTTTGCCCCCGGTGATGTGTTGTGCAGACCTCACTACCCTCTGGATAGCCTTACAGTTGTGGGCGGAGCAGTTGCCATACCAGGCGGTGATACAGCCCGACAGGATGCTCTCGATTATGCAGAGTGAGTGGTTTTGGCGACAAGCTGAAGCTGGGCCCTCACCTCCTCCCTGTAGGCCGTCTCGTCGTTGTTGGTAATCAAGCCTACCACTGTAGTGTCATCTGCAAACCTGATGATTGAGTTGGAGGTGTGTTTGTGTGTGTGTGTGTGCGTGCATGTGCAAGTGCAAGTGTGTGTCTAGATGGGATGTCTACATGAATAGAACAGTATATCTAGTGAAGTCAAATGGAAAATGAGCTTTGGTTAAAAACATAATTATTATTCATTAATTCAGGAAAGCGTTGAATACTAACTGTTCTTACAGAAGTGTGATTTACATGGAGACTGAGAATTAGTTTGGTCTAGACTATATCTTTGTGATACATGCATCATCAGCCAGAACGGACGTTTACATGATTTACAATTAAAATTCTAATTTCCCTAATGAGTGTGAAGGCATGGTGTCCATGGCATTGTGAGTTTAGTAGATGATGGATGGGGTTCTTGGGGGGTAGGGGGTTGCTAGAGGTAGGGGTGTGTTTAGCCCCATCTGTGGCAGGCCCCTGGCTTGGTATGTTTCTGGAAGACTGGGACTAGACTGACAATACTGTAACTTAACAAATGGAAGGTGGAGAGAAAAAACAAAAATAATGTTGTGTCTGCCTGGGTGTTGATTGAGCTCTCTGTCTCTGAGCAGGATTTTCTGGGTGATTTGAGCTTTCTGTCTCTGAGCATGGTTTTCTGGCGGGTGCAGGTGCAGGGCTCAGCGGGGCCTGTCATTGGGTTAACCACAGGGGCACAAAACAACCAGCCCATCAACCTGCCTGGCGGGAGGGGAGGGAGTCACTGGCAGGGGCACAGCAACGTGTCTGGGACAGAGGGGGTCCAGGGTGGGTTCCAGAGCCGTGATGAACAGCCTTGCCAGGGGCCAGAGTGTGATTGGCAGTGATTAATTATTGGAGACATGTAACCAGTCTGACACAGACAGTCAGGAAGAGAAGCTCTACAGAATAGTGCCTCCTGTGAACATATCAAATCAAATCAAATGTATTTATATAGCCCTTCGTACATCAGCTGATAGCTCAAAGTGCTGTACAGAAACCCAGCCTAAAACCCCAAACGGCAAGCAATGCAAGTGTAGAAGCACGGTGGCTAGGAAAACCTAGAGAGGAACCAGGCTATGTGGGGTGGCCAGTCCTCTTCTGGCTGTGCCGGGTGGAGATTATAACAGAACATGGCCAAGATGTTCAAATGTTCATAAATGACCAGCATGGTCCAATAATAATAAGGCAGAACAGTTGAAACTGGAGCAGCAGCACGGCCAGGTGGACTGGGGACAGCAAGGAGTCATCATGTCAGGTAGTCCTGAGGCATGGTCCTAGGGCTCAGGTCCTCCGAGAGAGAGAAAGAAAGAGAGAAAGAGAGAATTAGAGAGAGCACACTTAAATTCACACAGGACACCGAATAGGACAGGAGAAGTACTCCAGATATAACAAACTGACCCTAGCCCCCGACACATAAACTACTGCAGCATAAATACTGGAGGCTGAGACAGGAGGGACAAACTGGAGGAAATGTTCAGATAATGAAACAAAAATAGACTTTCTTTCAACCTTATTTTTATGAAGAATTGTATTCAACAAATGCTTGTTGAAAAGTGTAGCAGTGTCATACCATTTAGAGTTTTGTTGTACTGGTTTTAGAGCCACTTTGATTGCCACTATGATAGCCATTATCATAGTTGCAATGATAGCCATTATCATACCCTCTATGATATCCACTAGGAGAGATTCTATAATGTCAAAATTATAGCCACTGTGGTAGCCACTGTGGTAGCCTCTCTGGTAGCCTCTCTGATAGCCTATCTGGTAGCCTCTCTGATAGCCTCTCTGATAGCCTCTCTGGTAGCCTCTCTGATAGCCTCTCTCGTAGCCTCTCTGGTAGCCTCTCTGATAGCCTCTCTGGTAGCCTCTCTGATAGCCTCTCTGATAGCCTCTCTGATAGCCTCTCTGGTAGCCTCTCTAATAGCCTCTCTAATAGCCTCTCTGATAGCCTCTCTGATAGCCTCTCTGGTAGCCTCTCTAATAGCCTCTCTGATAGCCTCTCTGATAGCCTCTTTGATTGTCTCTCTGATAGCCTCTCTGATAGCCTCTCTGGTAGCCTCTCTGATAGCCTCTCTGGTAGCTTCTCTGATAGCCTCTCTGATAGCCTCTCTGGTAGCCTCTCTGATTGTCTCTCTGATAGCCTCTCTGATTGTCTCTCTGGTAGCCTCTCTGATAGCCTCTATGATGGCCACTATAATAACCTCTATGACATCCACTATGGTAGCCACTATGACAGCCACTATAATAGTCTCTACGCCAGGCTACATTTCCTGACAGATGTTCATGAGAAATGCAACAGAACGGCTCTACAATGGCAGGTGTACTACAAAGGTTAGAATGGTTTGGAAACACACTTAGGGCATAGGACATGGCTGTGAACATATATGTTTAGGTGTACTGATGTAGGATCTTAATTTGACAAACATTTTCACAGCAAAATAATCATGCAGCAACAGGATTTTAACGTTTAGTCCACAATATTTAGTCAATTCAATGTGTGCGTGTGTGTGTGTGTGCATTAGGAATGATGGGCTGCTTCACTGGTCTTATAAGAGGAGCTGAGTCTTGTAATGTTCCTAATGAGTCCTCCACAACCACTGGTGAAGTGGATTTAACCTGCTGTTTTCAGAGACACACACACACACACTCAGTGCTCTCTCAGCCCACTCGCTCACTTATCGGCACAAATCTCGCTCATCACTCGTATTACATATGCTTCCAAAAATATGACATCACTAATCCCCTCAAACTTAAAATAGAATAATAATAACCTAAATGTTATCATGGTAATGCAGTACTTAGTTAACTAATAATCTACATGTTAACATGGTAATGCAGTACTTAGTTAATAATGTACATGTTATCATGGTAATGCAGTACTTAGTTAAACTTCTTGGCGCACCCATCCCGTTAGCGGGATCATTTTCGTCAACATCCGCTGAATTGCAGAGCGCCAAATTCAAATTAAATTACTAAAAATATTTAATTTTCATCAAATCACAAGTTCAATATAGCAAAACACAGCTTAGCTTGTTGTTAATCCACCTGGTGTGTCAGATTTCAAAAAAGCTTTTCGGCGAAAGCTATCCAAGCGTTTATGTTAGGACATCTCTCTCAGCAGACAAAACATTACAAACAGCTAGCAGCAAAGTAGATTGGTCACGAAAGTCAGAAAAGCAATAAAATGAATAGCTTACCTTTGATGATCTTCGGATGTTTGCACTCACGAGACTCCCAGTTACACGATAAATGTTCCTTTTGTTCCATAAAGATTATTTTTAAATCCAAAAAACTCCATTTAGTTGGCACGTTATGTTCAGAAATCCACAGGCTCGAGCGGTCACGACGGGGCAGACGAAAATTCCAAATAGTATCCTTAAAGTTCGTAGAAACATGTCAAACGTTTTTTATAATAAATCCTCAGGTTGTTTTTACAATAAATAATCGATAATATTTCAACCGGACCGTAGCTTTTTCAATAGGAGTGAGAGAGAACATGTCTGCTCCAAGCTGCTCACGCATGCAAAACTCTGCTGGCACCAGCCATCCAATGACGCAATGTGATCTTTCTCGCTAATTTTTCAGAATAAAAGCCTGAAACTATGTCTAAAGACTGTTCACACCACGTGGAAGCCATAGAGAAAGGAATCTGGTTGATATCCCTTTAAATGGAGGGAAGGCATGCAATGGAACAGAGAGGTTTCAGGAAAAGCAGCACTTCCTGGTTGGATTTTCCTCAGGTTTTCGCCTGCAATATCAGTTCTGTTACACTCACAGACAATATGTTGACAGTTTTGGAAACTTTAGAGTGTTTTCTATCCTAATCTGCATATTCTAGATTCTGGGCCTGAGAAATAGGCAGTTTCATTTGGGTACGTTTTTCATCCAAACATCAAAATACTGCCCCCTACACTCAAGAGGTTAATAATTTACATGTTAACATTGTAATGCAGTACTTAGTTAATAATTTACATGTTAACATGGTAATGCAGTACTTAGTTAATAATCTACTGTACATGTTAACATGGTAATGCAGTACTTAGTGTATTTATTTATTTATTTGGATCCCCAATAGCTTTTGCAGAAACAGCAGCTACTCTTCCTTGGATCCACAAAAAAACACAAAACATGACAAGTAACAAAACACTAATATACTGATAGACAAGGAAGGTCACAAAACATTTAAATACAATGATATACAAACAATGCAACTAAAGAAATCATACAAACAATGCAACAAAACGTTTTTGTGTGTGTTGGTGTGTCTGTGTGCATGTGTTTGTGTGTGTTGGTGTGTCTGTGTGCATGTGTTTGTGTGTGTTGGTGTGTCTGTGTGCATGTGTTTGTGTGTGTTGGTGTGTCTGTGTGCATGTGTTTGTGTGTGTTGGTGTGTCTGTGTGCATGTGTTTGTGTGTGTTGGTGTGTCTGTGTGCATGTGTTTGTGTGTGTTGGTGTGTCTGTGTGCATGTGTTTGTGTGTGTTGGTGTGTCTGTGTGCATGTGTTTGTGTGTGTGTACCCTGCCATTCCATTAGTTGTTTTTAATCAGTTTTTAAAGGTAATTTTGCTGTTTGCTTGAATAATTGGAGATTGACGGGAGTTCCATGCGCTGTATAAATCTGTGCCTGAATTTGTTTTGGACTTGGGGACTGTGAAGAGACCCCTGGTGACATGTCTTGTGGGGTATGTATGGGTGTCTGAGCTGTATGTTATTTGATTATGTAGACAATCTGAAATTTTCATCACAGTAATATTTCTCTGAAAAACTAGAAGAGAAACAGTTAATCTCTCAGTTAATCACCCTCAACCAGGAAAGACTGGTATGCATGTTGTTGATGTTAGTTCTGTATGTCCAGTTAAGGGCAAGATGTGCAACTCTGTTTTGAGCCAGCTGTAGCTTTGCCAGGTCTTTCTTCGCTGCACTTGAACATATTACTGGACAGTAATCAATATGGGATACGACCAGTGCCTGAACAACTATAACAATGTATTTTTGTGTCAAAAACAGAGAACATATTTTTATAACAGACATACCATTCCTCAGCCTCACCTATTTGATCAATATGACTTGTCCATGATGATTGACCATCCAATGTTATACCTAGGAGTTTAGCTTCCTCAACTTGCTCAATGATCACACACTTTATGTACAACTCAAGTAGAGGTTTAGGTCTTAGAAAATGTTTTGAACCAAATACAATGCTATTAGTTTTAGATGTATTTAAGACCAGTTTATTATTAATCATCCATTCCAATAATAATGTATTATCAATAACAACAAAGACAGCCCTGATATCTAACAATTTATTTTAACCAATCATCAGTCAGCTGAGTCAGTGCAGTACATGTTGAGTGTCCTTCTCTATATACATGCTGAAAGTCAGTAGTTAACTTGTTCTTTGAAAAATATCACTGTATTTGGTCAAACACAATCCTCTCCATCAGTTTACTAAGAAAAGACAGCAAACTGATTGGGTGGCTGCTAGAAGCAGCAAAGGGTGCTTTACTATTTTTAGGCAGTGGAATGACTTTAGCTTCCGTCCACGTTTTTTAGGCTTTGGTTTAAGATATAGCAAATAGGGGTGGCAATACAGCCTGCTATGATTCTCAATAGTGTCCCATCAAGGTTGTCTATACCCGGTGGCTTATCATTACTGATTTCTAACAATAGTTTTTACCCCTCTCCGACACTAACTTGACCAAACTTCAAAACAGCAATCCTTCTCTTTCATTATTAGACATTTGACACAAAACTATGATGGTTCACTGTTCAATATTATCATTTTACTTCTGAATTTTTCCACTTTACTAGTTAAATAGTCATTGAAATGATTGGCAATGTCGAAAGATTGTGTAATAAATGATCCATCAACTCTATAAACGATGGAGATTAATTGGGTTTTCTGCCCATTATAAGGCACACCAAAGTTTTTTTCCATTGTGTTATATGTCATTTATCTTTGTTTGGTAATATACACTGAACAAAAATAGAAATGCAACATAACAATTTCAAAGACTTTACTGAGTTACAGTAATCAGACAATTGAAATCAGTGTATTGAAAAAAGTATTTAGGCCCTAATCTCTGGATTTCACATGACTGGGAACTGATGTGCATCTGTTGGTCACAGACACCTTAAAAAAAGCTAGGGGCATGTATCAGAAGACCAGTCAGTGGGGTGACCACTCTTTGCCTCATGCAGCGCAACAGATCTCCTTCGCATAGAGTTGATCATGCTGTTGATTGTGGCTGTGCAAAGTTGCTGGATATTGCCTGGAACTGGAACATGCTGTCGTACACATCGATCCAGAGCATCCCAAGCCTGCTAAATGGGTGACATGTCTGGTGAGTAGTCAGGTCAGAGTATGCAGGCCAGCTTCTAGGAATTGTGTGCAGATTCTTGTGACATGGGGCCGTGCATTATCTAAGGATCTCGTCACGGTATCTCTGTGCAATCAAATTTCCATAGGTAAAATGTAATTGTGTTCATTGTCCGTAACTTATGCCTGCCAGTACCATAACCGCACCACCACATGGGGTACGCTGTTCACAATGTTGACATCAGTAAACCGCTCGCCCACACAGTGCCATACATACTGTCTGCCATCTTCCCGGTACAGTTGAAACCGGGATTCATCAATGAAGAGCACACTTCTCCAGCGAGCCAGTGGCCATCGAAGGTAAGCATTTGCCCACTGAAGTCGGTTATGACGCCGAACTGCAGTCAGTTCAAGATTCTGGTGAGGACGAAGAGCATACAGAGGAGCTTCTTCTGACAGTTTGTGCAGAAATTATTTGGTTGTGCAAACCCACAGTTTCATCAGCTGTCCGGGTGGTCCTGTGATTTGGAGGTCCTGGGCTGGCGGGGTTACACGTGGTCTGCGGTTATGAGGCGTACTGCCAAATTCTCTAAGACAACGTTGGAGGCAGCTTATGGTAGGGAAGTTAACATTAAATTATCTGGCAACAGCTCTGGTGGACATTCCTGCAGTCAGCATGCCAATTGCACGCTCCCTCAAAACTTGAGACAACTGTGAAATTGTGTTGTGTGACAAAACTGCACATTTCAGTGGCCTTTTATCATCCCCTGCACAAGGTGAACTTGATCATGTGATCAATGATCATGACGTGATCACGCAGTTTCCTGATATGCCACACCTGATAGGTGTATGGATTATCTTGGCAAAGGAGAAATGCTCACTAACAGGGATGTAAACAAATTTGTGCACAACTTTAGAGAAATAATATTTTTGTGCTTATGGAACATTTCTCGAATCTTCAGCTCATGAAACATGGGATTAAAACTTTATAAATTGCATTTATATTTTTGTTCAGAGTGATCGCTTCTTCTTTCTGTTAAGTTCAGTCACAACATTTTTCAATGTACAGTATGTCAACCAATTAGCTGAGCAGCTTGACTTGTTTGCCACCTATTTTGCATCTTTTCTTAAAACCATAGAATTTTAAAATTCATCATCAAATCCATGGGGTTCTAACAGTTCTCACAGTTAGTTTCTTAACAGTTAGATTCATACATATTTAATTTCATTCATACGTATTTAATCATCATTTTTTATCAACGATCTGCAGAAACTACTCTGTAATGTCAAAGTGGAAAGAAATTCTAACATTTGTCAAAATAAAAGACTAATATATCTGTCAGTACTATATCTGTCCGCCGAAGTTGGCTCCCCTGCCTGTTCGGGCGGTGCTCGGCGATCGTCGTCACCGTCCTACTAGCCGCCACCAATCCCTTTTTCGTTTGTCTGTTTGTTTTGTCTTATTAGTTTCACCTGTGTTTCTGTTGTTTGGTTTAATGGGCTTCCCTATATTTAGAAGGTAGACCCGCCCTTGTTTTGTGCGGGATTGTCTTTATGCTACGTGTGTGCATTTTAGGTAGAGGTGGATTTATTTTTACATAGGAACACTGTATATGGCCCAGGAGGCCTGTAAACAGAAGCTATAAAACGTGATTGGTTAGGCTGCATAGATTTCATGACTAGAAGCTCAAAAGTCGTCAATGTATTTTTTTTTTTTGTAAATTGAAATTTGCTATCGTAAATTTTAGCAACACCTCCGCCTTTGCGGGATGCACGGGGGATATGGTCACTAGTGTAACCAGGAGATGAGGCCTCATTTAACACAGTAAATTCATCAGGCTTAAGCCATGTTTCAGTCAGGCCAATCACATCAAGATTATGATCAGTGATTAGTTCATTGACCCTAACTGCCTTTGAAGTAAGGGATCTAACATTAAGTAGCCCTATTTTGACATGTGAGGTACCAGGATCTCTTTCAATAATGACAGGAATGGAGGAGGTCTTTATCCTAGTGAGATTGCTAAGGCGAACACCGCCATGTTTAGTTTTGCCCAACCCAGGTCGAGGCACAGACATGGTCTCAATGGGGATAGCTGAGCTGACTACACTGACTGTGCTAGTGGCAGACTCCACTAAGCTGGCAGGCTGGCTAACAGCCTGCTGCCTGGCCTGCACCCTATTTCACAGCACCCCTCCAGCTAGGATGGAGTCCGTCACTCCTCAGCAGGCCAGGCTTGGTCCTGTTTGTGGGTGAGTCCCAGAAAGAGGGCCAATTATCTACGAATTCTATCTTTTGGGAGGGTCAGAAAACAGTTTTCAACCAGCGATTGAGTTGTGAGACTGCTGTAGAGCTCATCACTCCCCCTAACTGGGAGAGGGCCAGAGACAATTACTCGATGCCGACACATCTTTCTAGCTGATTTACATGCTGAAGCTATGTTGCACTTGGTGAACTCTGACTGTTTCATCCTAACATCATTGGTGCCGATGTGGATAACAATATCTCTATACTCTCTACACTCACCAGTTTTAGCTTTAGCCAGCACCATCTTCAGATTAGCCTTAACGTCGGTAGCCCTGCCCCCTGGTAAACAGTGTATGATCGCTGGATGATTCATTTTAAGTCTAATACTGCAGGTAATTGAGTCGCCAATGACTAGGGTTTTCAATTTGTCAGAGCTAATGGTGGGAAGCTTCGGCATCTCAGACCCCGTAACGGGAGGAGTAGAGACAAGAGAAGGCTCAGCCTCAGACTCCGACTCGCTGCTTAATGGGGAAAACCGGTTGAAAGTTTGTCGGCTGAATGATAAACCATGAGAAAATTGTCCGGCTGCGGGGACCGTGCGAGAGGATTTATACTAACGTTACTATCTGTACTTACTGGTGGCACAGATGCTGTTTCATCCTTTCCTACACTGAAATTACCCTTGCCTAACGATTGCGTCTGAAGCTGGGCTTGCAACTCAGCTATCTTCGCCCTAAGGCGATCGTTCTCCTGTGTATTATGAGTACAGCGACTGCAATTAGAAGGCATCATGTTAATGTTACAACTTAGCTTCGGCTGTTGGAGGTCCTGACGAACCACGTCCAGATAAAGCGTCCGGAATGAAAAAAAGTTGTGAGGGAAAAACCAAAAATATAAACGGTAATTAAAAAGTAAAAAAAGTAAAAACCGTAAAGTTGTCAGGTAACAAAGTGAGGTTGGCAACAAAACACACAGCAACACGTAAACAAGTCTGCAAGTTGTGACCGGAAAAAGGGTGTGTGGTATATGGCCAATATACCACGACTAAGGACTGTTCTTTTGCACGACGCAATGCTGAGTGCCTGGAAACAGTCTTTAGCTGTGGCATATTGTCCATATACCACAAACCCCCGATGTGCCTTATTGCTATTATAAACTGGTTACCAATGTAATTACAGCAGTAAAAATACATGTTTTGTCATACCTGTGGTATACGGTCTGATATACCACGGCTGTCAGCCAATCAGCATTCAGGGCTCGAACCAACCAGTTTATAATAGACTGTATACCACGCTTATGATAAATAATTTATTTGTACTTCTCTAATTATGTTGGTAACCAGTTTATAATAGCAATAAGGCATCTTGGGTGCTTGTGGTATATTGCCAATATACCACGGCCAAGGGCTGTTTCCAGGCACTCTGCATTGCGTCGTGCTTAAGAACAGCCCTTAGCCGTGGTATATTGGCCATATACCACACCCCCTCAGGCCTTATTACATAATTAGACTACCCCGGTCCTTTGGGGTTTAGCTCTACTATGCTGTCCTTTTAAGTTTCCCACCATAATCAAGTCAAACATTTCTTCAGTTATATAATAATATTTTTTTTGCATTCCTTGAAGTAAATGGTGATATGATACATATGTATGAGAGAGAGGGAGAAGTGAGGGAGAGAACGAAAGACAGAGCAGGGAGCGTGTCTGTTGGGCCCTTGCTGAAATAGAAATTGATGTTGATGACTTCAGATCCAGGGCTGTATGTGTATCAATGACAGCTTACCCGCTCCCTCCCTTTACCCATTCCAAAATATGAAAATGTTTTCAAATACTGAAATAGAGGTCTTCCAATGATTATGTGAGAAGGAATGGAATTGAATAAATCCTCTTCTGGTGCCTTCTTGGAACGTTCTGTTATTATTGTGACCTTCTCACAAGGTTGATGAGGTAAAGTCTTCTTGTTGCCTCTAACTCACGACCCACCTGAGAACTGCTTGACGGAAACAGAAACAGAAATGCAAATGAAAGGGTTTCATAACACCTTATTTATATAAAGATGATTCTGTTTCTCTGCAGAGACTCCAACTGGGCTCCTTTTTAGTGTTTGAAACACAGAAATACTTTTTTAAAGGTACATCTTGCTTCATTAGTGAAACAAGGGATGATAATTACTGTATTCATGTACTAAAGATGCTATGTTGAAAGAGGCAACCTCAAGCGATCTAAAAGCTGAAGTTGACAATAAGTTAAAGCTTTTAAGTGGACATTTTAGTAATTAGCTTAATCCTAATAGTAAGGGTTAACGATGAAGGATTTCATTCCACTATGGCATCATGAGGTGTATGGTCTCAGAGTGACTTAGAGAGTTCATACTCTAGTCCATTATCATTCTTGAGGGATTCATATACTGTTACAGTCTTTGAATATAAGCCAATTCAGAGTTATAAGTAATGGCGGATTTACAGTCCCATGTGGCTCCCAGGACCAGGACAAAGCGGCTATGTAAAACCCAGTGAAATCTGATTCCCTTTCGTGACTTTCTCTTTTACAGCTCTCTTTGAAGGATTTACCCAATATATGGCTGTGGGTGGCAGTTTGAAGGTTTACTGTTATGCTAGCATGATTTCAGTTTGTGTGACTAATTCATAGACTCTTGAAGGTTGTGGTTTTGTAGCTTTTTTGCTTTGATTGATTCTATTGGTTCGGTCTGGGCGAGAAAGAGCAATGTGAGAAGGAGGTTGACAGACAGCTGTTAAACTTCTCCCCATGTGTGTTTTCTCTGATGGTGTGATTTGGTGAAAGGGCAATAGACTGACAGGATTAGAGGTAGACAGCACACACAGCCCTACAGATGTGACATGTTGTCAAGTGTCAGTTGTGCAGAGGTGAGGATGGAGTCAGGCGCAAGACACTGAACAAAACAACGTACTTTACTCAGAAAAATAAATCAGCCAAAATAAATCCACACAGGGAATAACAAACCCTAACACAAAATACTAACACAAGACCAGGAACAATTATGCACAAAACATAATGAGAACCAGAGGGTTAAATAGGGAAATAATAATAATGTAATGGGAACCCCCCCGGGACGCGGCTCCAGCAGCGCACCGACACCAGCCTCGGGGATGAGGCGCAGGGCGATCTGGGTGGAGACGGTGAAATTCCTGCAGTAAGAAAGGGTCCAGTATGTCCTCCACCGGCACCCAGCATCTCTCCTCCGGACCGTATCCCTCCCACTCCAAGAGGTACTGAAGACCCCTCGCCCGACGCCTTGAGTCCATGATGGCTCGCACAGTATACGCCGGGACCCCCTCGATGTCCAGAGTTGGCGGAGGAACCTCCCACACCTCAGACTGCTGGAGCGGACCAGCCACCACCAGCCTGAGGAGAGACACATGGAATGAGGGGTTAATACAATAATCAGGGGGAAGCTGTAACTTATAACATACCTCGTTCAGTCTCCCCAGGACTTTAAATGGCCCCACAAACCGCGGACCCAGCTTCCGGCAGGGCAGGCGAAGGGGCAGGTTTCGGGTCCCAGTCTCCCGGTGCATACACTGGAGCCTCACTGCGGTGGCGGTCGGCGCTCGCCTTCTGTCGCCTGATGGCCCGTTTCAGGCGTAAGTGGGCAGCGTCCCAGATTTCCTCCGAGCGCCGAAACCATTCATCCACCGATCTGGCTCTGATGCCATGGTGCCAGAAACGGCTGATAACTTAGTACACACTGAAACGGAGACAGGTTAGTGGAGGAGTGGCGGAGGGAGTTTTGGGCCATCTCTGCCCAGGGGATGAAAGCCAACCACTCCCCTGGCCAGTCCTGGCAAAAAGACCGCAGAAACCTACCCACTTCCTGGTTAACTCTCTCCACCTGCCCATTACTTTCGGGGTGAAACCCTGAGGTCAGGCTGACCGAGACCCCCAGACGTTCCATGAACAGACCCTTGATGTGAACTGGGACCCTGATCAGACACTATATCCTCAGGCACCCCGTAGTGCCGGAAGACGTGTGTAAACAGGGCCTCCGCAGTCTGTAGGGCCGTAGGGAGACCGGGCAAAGGAATGAGACGGCAGTACCGATCCACAACAACCAGAATCGTGGAGTTCCCTTGTGATGGAGGGAGATCCATCACGAAATCCCCTGATAGGTGTGACCACGGCTGTTGTGGAACGGGTAGGGGATTGTAATTTCCCTCTGGGCAGGTGTCTAGGTGCCTTGCACTGGGAACACACCGAGCAGGAGGAAACATACACAATCACATCCTTAGCTAAAGTGGGCCACCAGTACTTCCCACTAAGACAGCACACTGTCCGACCGATGCCAGGATGACCAGAGGAAGGTGACGTATGAGCCCAACAGATCAATCGATCACTAACATCAGACATCCAACTGGACACTGGGTGGGAGTGGGCACCGCACGTAACGCCCACTCAATGTCCGTGTCAACCTCCCATACCACCGGTTCCACCAGGCAAGAAGCCGAAAGTATGGGAGTGGGATCCGTGGACCGCTCCTCTGTGTCATACATCCGAGACAGTGCGTCTGCCTTAGCGTTCTGGGGACCTGGTCTGTACGATAGAGTAAACACAAAATCGGGTGAAAAACATGGCCCACCTTGCCTGGCGAGGATTCATTCTCCTCGCCGCCCGGATGTACTCCAGATTGCGGTGGTCAGTCCAAATGAGAAAAGGGTGGTTAGCCCCCTTAAGCCAATGCCTCCACGCTTTCAGTTCCCCGGTCCCCCACATCATAGTTTCACTCCGCCGGGCTGAGCTTCTTTGCAAAGAACGCACGGGGGCGGAGTTTTGGTGGCGTACCCGAGCGCTGAGACAGCACAGCTCCTATCCCAGCCTCGGAAGCGTCCACCTCTACTATGAACGCTAAGGAGGGATCAGGATGAGCCAACACAGGAGCCGAGAAAAACAGAGCCTTCAGGTGACCAAAAGTCCTGTCCGCCCCAGCTGACCACTGCAGTCGCAACGGTCCCCCCTTCAGCAAAGAAGTAATGGGAGCCGCTACCTGACCAAAGCCCCGGATAAACCTCCTGTAGTAGTTGGCAAACCCTAAGAACCGCTGCACCTCCTTTACCGTGGTTGGAGTCGGCCAATTACGCACGGCTGAAATGCAGTTATTCTCCATCTCCACCCCTGACTCAGACAGGCAGTACCCTAGGAAGGAGACGGACTGTTGGAAGAACAGGCATTTCTCAGCCTTAACGTACAGGTCATGCTCCAACAGTCGACCAAGCACCTTGCGCACCAGAGACACATGCTCGGCAGGTGTAGCGGAGTATATTAGAATGTCATCGATATACACCACTACAACCTACCCGTGCAGGTCCCTGAAAATCTTGTCTACAAAGGATTGCAAGACAGATGGAGCATTCATCAACCCGTACGGCATGACAAGGTACTCATAGTGCCCAGAGGTGGTACTAAATGCCATCTTCCACACATCCCCCTCACGGATAAGCACCAGGTTGTAAGCACTCCTGAGATCCAATTTGGTGAAGAAGTGCGCCCCATGCAATGACTTGGTCACACTGGCTATGAGAGGCAGAGGGTAACTGTACTTCACCGGGATCTGATTTAAACCTCTATAGTCAATGCACGGGCGTAAACCTCTAACCTTCTTCTTCACAAAAAATAAACTTTGAGGAGGCAGGTGAAGTGGAAAGCCGAATGTATCCCTGTCCCAGAGATTCGGTGACATATGTTTCCATAGCCGCCGTCTCCTCCTGTGACAGAGGATACACATGACTCCTGGTAAGTGCTGCATCTACCAGGAGATTTATCGCACAATCCCCCCGTCGATGGGGTGGTAGTTGAGTCGCCTTCTTTTTACAGACGCCGAGAGCCAAATCGACATATTCAGGGGGGATGTGTATGGTGGAGACCTGGTTTGGACTCTCCACCGTAGTTGCACCTATGGAAACACCTATACACCTCTCTGAACACTGACGTGACCATCCCTTGAGAGCCCTCTGTTGCCTCAAAATAATGGGGTCATGATTGGCCAACCAGGGAAACCCTAACACCACAGGAAACGCAGGAGAATCGATCAGGAAGAGAGTAATTCTCTCCTCATGACCCTCCTGCGTTATCATACATAGTGGAGCTGTGACCTCCCTAATTAGACCCGACCCTAAAGGACGACTATCTAAGGCATGTACAGGGAAGGGCACATCAACAGGAACAATAGGGATCCCTAATCTACGAGCAAATGAACGGTCAATAAAGTTCCCAGCTGCGCCTGAATCTACTAGCACCTTATGCTGGGAAAGCAGGGAAAACTCTAGATATATAGATATATACATGTGCTCAACAGGAAGCTCTGTGTGAGTTGGGTGCATACTCACCTGGGATGATCCACCAGTGCCTTGCCTGCCGTCTCAACTTCCTGGGGAACCTCTCCAGCACTGACCAGCAGTATGTCCTCTGCGACCACAGGTAGTGCAGGAAACAGCCCCCACTCCGGTCACCCTTAGAGCAGCACCGCCGAGCTCCATAGGTGTAGGATCGAAGGTGCTAGGGGATGGAATGGACAGACCCCGATCCGGACGTCCGCGGGTGACCAACAGGTTATCCAGCCGGATGGATAAATCCACCAGCTGGTCGAGGGTAAGGGTGGTATCCCTGCAGGCCAGCTCCCGACGAACGTCCTCATGTAGACTACATCGGTAATGGTCGATCAGGGCCCTCTCATTCCATCCCGCGCTGGCAGCCAGGGTGCTGAAGTCCAGGGCGAATTCCTGTGCGCTCCTCATCCCCTGTCTGATATGGAACATGCGTTCCCCCGGCGCTCTCCCCTCAGGTGGATGATCGAAGACCGCCCTGAAGCGGCGGGTATAATCTTCATAGCGGACTGACGCTGCATCTATACTTCCCCATTCAGCGTTGGCCCACTCAAGCGCCCTTCCTGACAGACAGACAGACAGACAGACAGGAGATGAGGGCGGACACGCTCTCGTATCCCGAGGGAGCCGGGTGGACGGTCGCCAGGTAGAGCGTCAACTGGAGCAGGAACCCCTGGCACCTGGCAGCCGTCCCATCATATGCGCTCGGGAGCGAGAGCCGAATCCCACTGGGTCCAGGTGACGGAGGGGTGGACAGCGGTGTGGGTTGTGCTGTTGGTTGGAGTGAAATTGATGGGGTTGTGGGAAAAAAAACTCTTTCCCATTGCTCCATGGTGAGCAGCACGCGATCCATGGCTGTGCCAAGATGTTGGAGCATCGTCACGTGCTGCTGGACTGGGCCCGGAAGACTGGGTGCACCTGCTGACTCTGAGCTGTACATGGGTAAAACCTCCACTACAGTAGGGAGATAATCATAAATCCTCCACTAACTGCCTAAAATATATTTTTGAAATGTCATTCTGCACTGAGGCGTCCATTGGCATATGATGGGGAAGACTGTTCTGTTCAGGAAGCTGTAGCTTGACATTTGAGATTAACTTCTTATAGAATAATAACACTTACATTTTATAGTGATAGACTCGGTCTACTTGAAAACCAATTTGGATTATTCATGATAGTTGATTAGATGCCGTTATCCATGTGATACAACAAGTGTGTGTTAAAATCAGTTAGAGGCAAGTGAATGTCAAACTTATGAATTATGAGTAAAAATGGGTTTTCCACTGAATTTCTGTCTGTAGAAGATGTTTTTGTGCACATTTTTTTATACCAATGGAGACAGAAACTTTTTAAGATGTGAAAAACATCAAAGTGCCTCTCTTGAGATTGTGCTTTTGGAAAGGTTTAGAACTCATGTATCAGCATCCATCTAAGAAAGTGTAGCAAAAGAGAAAGAGAGAGAGTATGTTCAGATGAAAAACAGCCTCACACTCCAGACAATGTCTATCATTCCTCTGCTGCTTATTTTCATTTCATCTTGCTGAAAGAGAGAACTGTATTTCACTGCAGAAAAAAGCCAGACACTGACAACGTAAAAGTTCCCAGCATCTCCAGCATTAGATAAGAAAACCGTGACAGAAGACGTGTGTGTGTGTGTGTGTGTGTGTGTGTGTGTGTGTGTGTGTGTGTGTGTGTGTGTGTGTGTGTGTGTGTGTGTGTGTGTGTGTGTGTGTGTGTGTGTGTGTGTGTGTGTGTGTGTGTGTGCGTGTGTGTGTGTGTGTGTGTGCGTGTGTGTGTGTGTGTGTGTGTGTGTGTGTGTGTGTGTGTGTGTGTGTGCATAATGTATGTTTTGGCTTTGGCCTCCTTTTGTAAAGCCTCTGACAGCTGGTTTCCCAGGGAGTTGTGATAAAGAGTGATAAGATATACATATGTCTGCCTGTTGACGTTTCTGTCATCCTCTACAGAGGAGCATGGAGTCCACAGACCAGGTGTATTTACAAGACAGGTGCTGTGAGGAGCTGAAATGGACAGGATGCAAGAGAGAGAGAGAGAGAGAGAGAGAGAGAGAGAGAGAGAGAGAGAGAGAGAGAGAGAGAGAGAGAGAGAGAGAGAGAGAGAGAGAGAGAGAGAGAGAGAGAGAGAGAGAGAGAGAGAGAGAGAGAGAGAGAGAGAGAGAGAGAGAGAGAGAGAGAGAGAGAGAGAGAGAGAGAGAGAGAGAGAGAGAGAGAGAGAGAGAGAGAGAGAGAGAGAGAGAGAGAGAGAGAGAGAGGAGGGAAGGGAACCTTTAAGAGGTTGAAAGGGGCAGAGTGATCAGGATACAGATGGAAGATTGGAGGTTCAGAACTTCATGTACAGTATGTTTTCAATCTTCTTATTTTTTCAATCTGTTTTTAGCGTTTCCCTTCTCTTGCTGTGTACGGCATGTCTTAAAGTCATGTTTTAAAAAATCTATAAATATTTAAGTTTTTTAATCATGGGAAAGGGAATCACATTTTATCCAAACCTCATTCTTTATTTGTATGATCCAAGTGCTTTTTCTGGGCCATGAAAGTGGATTATCTTTTCTGAGTGATTTCTCTCCCTCTCTTAGCTAGAGTCTCGCTGCTTGCTTGTGCGCTTGCTCAGCCACTAGGGAATCAACGGCCTCATCTCTGAAGAAACACACACACACACACACACCACACCACACCACACCACACCACACCACACCACATCAAATCACATCACATCACATCACATCACATCACATCACATACACATACGCATACACATACACATACACATACACACACACACTATTCTTACTAATGTAATAAGGTAATAATGGAGCAATCTAATTTTGTATAATGCACAATGTTTTGTTTAACATAATGTTTTATCTCTGTTTGGACCACAAGCAGAGTAGATGCTGCCTTGGCAACAGCTAATGGGGATCCTAATAAAATACTTTATCTCCTGAAAGCTCGGAATGGTGAGAGTGTGAGTCGCTATGACCCGGGTTAACCCAATAACCATCAACTCCATCTCTCTTCTAGGTCCATAGTATTATACAGCACCTTCCACTCCAACAAACCCAACAAACCCACATGACTGGCAGAAATACATTCTGCTTAAGACTACATGTCCAGAATAGTGGAGATCGTAAATCAACCATAACATTTCAAATAGTTTGGAATAGCCTACATTGACTATTACATGGCATGCACACAGACAAAGTATTCTATACAAATGCAATGAACAATGATAGCAGAAACAACCAATAAGCCAATTACATGTACAATGTATACTGAACAAACATATAAATGCAATATGTAAAGTGTGCTGAAATAAAAGATCCCAGAAATGTTCCATACGTGCAAATGTTCCGTTCTCTCAAATTTTGTGCACACATTTGTTTACATCGCTGTTAGTGAACATTTCTCATTTGCCAATATAATCCATCCACCTGACAGATGTGGCATGTTCTGGGGACAATAAAAGGCCAGTCTAAAATGTGCAATTTTGATAAAACTGTGGTCGTTGTCCTCACCAGGGTCTTGACCTGACTGCAGTTCGGCGTCGTAACCGACTTCAGTGGGAAAATGCTCACCTTCGATGGCCTCTGGCATGCTGGAGAAGTGTGCTCTTCATGGATGAAACCAGGTTTCAACTGTACCAGGTGTTGTGTGGGTGAGGGGTTTGCTGATGTCAACGTTGTGAACAGACTGCCCCATGGTGACAGTGGGATTATGGTATGGGCAGGCATAAGCTACAGACAACGAACACAATTGCATATTATCGATGGCAGTTTGAATGCACAAAGATACCGTGACGAGATCCTGAGGCTCATTGTCATGCCATTCATCCACCTCCATCACCTCATGTTTCAGCATGATAATGTACAGCCCCATGTCACAAGGATTTGTACACAATTCCTGGAAACTGAAAATGTCCCAGTTCCCATACTCATCAGACATGTTACTCATTGAGCATGTTTGAAATGCTCTGGATCGATGTGTACGATAGCATGTTCCAGACCCCGCCAAAATCCAGCAACTTCACACAGCCATTGAAGAGGAATGGGACAACATTCCACAGGCCACAATCAACAACCGGATCAACTCTACGTGAAGGAGATGTGTCACGCTTGCATGAGGCAAATGTTGGTCACACCAGATACAGACTGGTGTTCTTTTAAGGTATCTGTGACCAACAGATGCATATCTGTATTCCCAGTCATGTGAAATAAATAGATTAGGGCCTAATTACAGTGCCTTGCGAAAGTATTCGGCCCCCTTGAACTTTGCGACCTTTTGCCACATTTCAGGCTTCAAACATAAAGATATAAAACTGTATTTTTTTGTGAAGAATCAACAAGTGGGACACAATCATGAAGTGGAACGACATTTATTGGATATTTCAAACTTTTTTAACAAATCAAAAACTGAAAAATTGGGCGTGCAAAATGATTCAGCCCCCTTAAGTTAATACTTTGTAGCGCCACCTTTTGCTGCGATTACAGCTGTAAGTCGCTTGGGGTATGTCTCTATCAGTTTTGCACATCGAGAGACTGAAATTTTTTCCCATTCCTCCTTGCAAAACAGCTCGAGCTCAGTGAGGTTGGATGGAGAGCATTTGTGAACAGCAGTTTTCAGTTCTTTCCACAGATTCTCGATTGGATTCAGGTCTGGACTTTGACTTGGCCATTCTAACACCTGGATATGTTTATTTTTGAACCATTCCATTGTAGATTTTGCTTTATGTTTTGGATCATTGTCTTGTTGGAAGACAAATCTCCGCCCAGTCTCAGGTCTTTTGCAGACTCCATCAGGTTTTCTTCCAGAATGGTCCTGTATTTGGCTCCATCCATCTTCCCATCAATTTTAACCATCTTCCCTGTCCCTGCTGAAGAAAAGCAGGCCCAAACCATGATGCTGCCACCACCATGTTTGACAGTGGGTATGGTGTGTTCAGGGTGATGAGCTGTGTTGCTTTTACGCCAAACATAACGTTTTGCATTGTTGCCAAAAAGTTCAATTTTGGTTTCATCTGACCAGAGCACCTTCTTCCACATGTTTGGTGTGTCTCCCAGGTGGCTTGTGGCAAACTTTAAACGACACTTTTTATGGATATCTTTAAGAAATGGCTTTCTTCTTGCCACTCTTCCATAAAGGCCAGATTTGTGCAATATACGACTGATTGTTGTCCTATGGACAGAGTCTCCCACCTCAGCTGTAGATCTCTGCAGTTCATCCAGAGTGATCATGGGCCTCTTGGCTGCATCTCTGATCAGTCTTCTCCTTGTATGAGCTGAAAGTTTAGAGGGACGGCCAGGTCTTGGTAGATTTGCAGTGGTCTGATACTCCTTCCATTTCAATATTATCGCTTGCACAGTGCTCCTTGGGATGTTTAAAGCTTGGGAAATCTTTTTGTATCCAAATCCGGATTTAAACTTCTTCACAACAGTATCTCGGACCTGCCTGGTGTGTTCCTTGTTCTTCATGATGCTCTCTGCGCTTTTAACGGACCTCCGAGATTATCACAGTGCAGGTGCATTTATACGGAGACTTGATTACACACAGGTGGATTGTATTTATCATCATTAGTCATTTAGGTCAACATTGGATCATTCAGAGATCCTCACTGAACTTCTGGAGAGAGTTTGCTGCACTGAAAGTAAAGGGGCTGAATAATTTTGCACGACCAATTTTTCAGTTTTTGATTTGTTAAAAAAGTTTGAAATATCCAATGAATGTCGTTCCACTTCATGATTGTGTCCCACTTGTTGTTGATTCTTCACAAAAAAATACAGTTTTATATCTTTATGTTTGAAGCCTGAAATGTGGCAAAAGGTCGCAAAGTTCAAGGGGGCCGAATACTTTTGCAAGGCACTGTAATTCATTTCAATTGACTGATTTCCTTATATGAACTGTTACTCAGTAAAATCTTTTAAATTGTTGCGTGTATATTTTTTCGTTCAGTGTACCATTTCAGAGCAGCGAGAGGCATAGTACTGTATTCAATAACGGTGGCATGTTGTAAACAGTCACTGTTAGGAGGAGTAAAACAGTGTTTCATGCGATGATGGTGTTTTCCATGGAGCATAGGAGTTAGTTATTAAAAGAGGGCCTCTGCTGCTGTAAAGGACCATTTTTTCAGCTTGCAACTCAGTCTACACCACTGAAACCAAAACATGTTTTTCATGTTTCACGTTGTTGTTTTTTTGTTATGTTGTTCTGTAAAGATTGTATTTTTAGACTTGAGTACAAAAGTGTGAATTGTTTCTTGTCTCCAAGGAACAGAAGCTGCTTCAGGGTCCCCTTTCTTTAATGGCTTAAGGATTTAGTCTGTATCTTCAATTATGCCAATTTTGACACATTTGGACTTAATATTGTACAAAACAAGTAACCAAAATATTGCTACTAACAACCTTGGTTTTCTGTGCAGGACTGGACAGAGTAGAATAGAATAGAAAAAAATATATATTGTCCACATAAAGTGGAAATTTGCCTCTGTCTGTGAGAAGATCTAGATCATGTGGGATTTACAGTTTCTATTGTTGTTAATCAATTACTTACTATTAGAGTAGCATTGAAATTAAGGAGTTCTGTTGTTTTGTCTGTTATCATGATTTGCAATAGGGAAGTGACTTGAGATATTCTACCTGCCACACAGATGTGTTTCCCGTGACAGTGAGGGATGGGAGGGCTGGTTATCTCTCTGTAAAGTTGTGTGATTAAAGCAATGGTCAGACAAGCTGTCACTGACTTGAATAAACTCAACACATCACCAGCAGAAACTTTATCGCCTCTCCAGCCGCCAGATTGGTTCAATAACAAAATGCTGTCTTGGCTTCCATTGGCCCATCAGTGTTTAACAGTGTTTATTTCCGGCTTGAGTGGTTGGCTCATAGTTAGGGAAATGGCTTCTGTAATTCACATTCTGCTGTGGACCTAAAAAGTATTTTTCCCAAGGCTATGTGTGTAGTCTTAGAGTGCTATGGTCACATACACAAACACACAATCAATCAAATGTATTCATTAAGCCCTTCTTACATCAGCTGATGTCACAAAGTGCTGTACAGAAACCCAGCCTAAAACGTCAAACACCAAGCAATGCAGGTGTAGAAACACGGTGGCTAGGCAAAACTCCCTAGAAAGGCCAGAAGCTAGGAAGAAACCTAGAGGAACCAGGCTATGAGGGGTGGCCAGTCCTCTTCTGGCTGTGCCGGGTGGAGATTATAACAGAACATGGCCAAGATGTTCAAATGTTCATAGATGACCAGCAGGGTCAGCAGGATCACTATAGCAAATAATAATAATCACAGTGGTTGTTGAGGATGCAAAAGGTCACACACACTATGTTACTTAAAAAATTAAGGAGCACCACATCAATGGAAAAAGTTGTGTGTGTTAACTGTAGTGGTACCCATGGTGCTGGAGATCAGAAGTGTCCTGGGAGAGAAAGGCAAGGTTGAGTTTGCCAGGATCAGAGTAGTACAGAAGGTGTCGTATGCTGAAGCAGTGAAGAGATTAGTAGAGGAAGATGGGTCCAGTGCGAGGGATCCTAAGAGGCTCCCTGTGAGTAGGGAGAGGCCAAATGAGAGTGATAGGAATAACATATGCTTCAGTTAAGAACAGATGTCCCTTGTGAAGCAGGGCTATAAATAAATACAAATATTTTGTGGAACTGGTGCTCCCAACTTGAAAAAGTTAGGAGCAACCACATGAAATTTAGGAGCACCAGAATTGTTTTATTGATTGAGATACAACCTATATTGGGCCTATACCAATTTTAGCAACTATAGCTAGATATTTCATTAGCATTTTCATTCAATAAATAACAAAGTGTGTTTGGTGTTTTATTTCCATGGTACTATCAAATACAACACTGACACATTTAAAAATCTAATGTAAATGCTTAAATGACAAATAATTTCTCACGTTTGCCATTTAATTTCCTTGTAGTGATTGCATGAATTGTGATGAAAAGATAAATAATGATCAATTAGTTTCCATACCCTGTGGTTTAAGACCGTCAAAATTCTAATGATCAATCAATCGCAATGCTTAATTTTTCTATTTAGTTTCTTCATTTGTCATTTTCGATTGTCATTCAAACACTGTAGGTGGGATTTGGTAACGCGAGGCGGAAGAGGTTGCCTGTGCTTGCTGGCAACAGTCATTTTCGGTCATAACTGTATCAATGTGGCGTGGGTAGACAGAAGTTTGAGTCCCAGGGATTTCGAATATGGACGATGAAGACGGGAGGTTGATAGGCATCAAGTGCAAAAATTGAAAAAAGTATTTCAGTTGCTCGGAGGAGAACATGAGGAAG
Source organism: Oncorhynchus clarkii lewisi (assembly GCF_045791955.1). NCBI lineage: Eukaryota > Metazoa > Chordata > Actinopteri > Salmoniformes > Salmonidae > Oncorhynchus > Oncorhynchus clarkii. Next base: position 58,594,386 of record NC_092162.1, on the reverse strand, counting down.
AAAGCAGAAAAGTTGAAGAAACAAAAGGAAAAAACCCTTGGACAAGAGAAGATGTTGAGAGAAGTACAAAAATGGGAAATCATGCTACAGCAGTTCAGAAAGTGAAAATGACAAGAGGGAAGATGGTGGCAGGGTCAAGTGAACAAGGAAAAACCCTGGGGAAAGAGAAGATGTTGGGTGTCAAGTACAAAACTAGAAAACAGTACTTTAATAGCTCAGAACGTGAAACTGAAGAGAGTGACATGAGTTGAAGAAAGAGAGGAAGACGTTTAAAAAAATGGAGGAGCGGATTCGGAGCTGCAAAGTGTGGAGGTTGATGTGTCTGTGAAGAGTGGGAAGAAAGAAAAGGATGACAAAGATGATTCTGGCCCTGTGGGAGTGAGATTTTAGGGGAGAATGGATCCCTGCCTTCTGGCTGATCCATATGTGGTGTCAGGTTGAGTCGGTGAAAGTAACTGGAAGTGGACTCGTGATGATTTGTTGTGTTTTTTTGGTCCAGTGGGAGCAGACACTCAGCACCACGTGCCTAAGGACAAAAACGGACTTGTTTTCCTCTCAGAGCAGTGCACTGTTGAAAGGAGTGAAAACTGTGGTGGCATTAACTGTTAAATAGGATCAACTGAAATGGAAGATTCCCAGTGTCTGAGACGACTGCCATTTGTTGCGACGCAGACCGGCAGAGAGCGTGGTGAAACAGAAAAGAGTCTGTCCTGCTGAGTTTTGATGTAAAGTCTTTACCCAACAAAGTCAAGTTAGGATGTGTACTGACACATATCCTGTATCCATTTGTCCCGAACCCATTAAGGTGTTTTAGGTGCCAAGGATATGGTCATGTTGCAGCAGTGTGTAGAAGGGAGATTCCTAGATGTCAGAAGTGTGAAGGAGTGCATGAGACAAAGGAATGTGTGGTATTCATGGAAAAGGTTGTGTGTATTAACTGTAGCATTACCCATGGTACTGGAAATCAGAAGTGTCCTGGGAGAGAAAGGCAAGGTTGAGGTTGCCAGGATCAGAGTAGTACAGAAGGTGTTGTATGCTGAAGCAGTGAGGAGATTAGTAGAGGAAGATGGGTCCAGTGTGAGGGATCCTAAGAGGCCCCTTCTTTGAGTAGAAAGAGGCCAATAGAGAACGATAGATAAAATGTGCTTTGGTAAGGTTGATTTCTTAGCGTTCATACGCATGGTTATCAACTGTAACACAGAAATGGAACATAAATCACAGAAAATATACAGTACCAGTCAAAAGTTTGTACACACCTACTCACTCAAGGGCTTTTCTTTATTTTTACTATTTTATATATTGTAGAATAATAAGGAAGGCATAAAAACTATAAAATAGCACATATGGAATTATATAGTAACCAAAAAGTGTTAAACAAATCAAAATATATGTTATATTTGAGATTCTCCAAAGTATCCACCCTTTGCCTTGATGACAGCTTTGCACACTCTTGGCATTCTCTCAACCAGCTTATTTATTTATTACCTTTATTTTACTAGGCAAGTCAATTAAGAACAAATTCTTATTTTCAATGACGGCCTAGGAACAGTGGGTTAACTGCCTGTTCAGGGGCAGAACGACAGATTTGTACCTTGTCAGCTCGGGGGTTTGAACTTGCAACCTTCCGGTTACTAGTCCAACGCTCTAACCACTAGGCTACCCTGCCGCTTCATGAGGTAGTCACCTGGAATGCATTTCAATTAACAGGTGTGCCTTGTTAAAAGTTCATTTGTGGCATTTCTTTCCTTCTTAATGAGTTTGAGCCAGTCAGTTGTGTTGTGACAAGGTATTTATTTGTTTAACCTTTTTTTGGTTACTACATGATTCCATATGTGTTATTTCATAGTTTGATGGCTTCACTATTATTCTACAATGTAGAAAATAGTCCACATTTTTTACTGGTACTGAATGTGGTGGTAGCTACAGAGAAGTACTTGGGTGTACAATATTTTACTGCAGTAGAGTTACAAGGTGTGTTGAACTACAGTTTCCCATCCTCCCAGGCTGTTGGCCTGGTGTAGTATCAGACAGGGCCATGTAGTGGAATAGTGGTGAGGTTTGAATGGGTGTAGGGCTAGTTGGTAGGATAATTTTTCTTCCCTTTTCCCCATACTTTTTCCCTTTTTTTGTGTCACAAAGTGTTATGAATTCCCTCTCCAGAACAGTAGGCGTAACACAGGGCTAGATAAGATACATTGATTAATAGAGAGGCCATCACCTGCCTCACACTCCAATACAGTACGTGGTAGTATATGCACCTCTTGGTTGCGATCCGCCAATACAAATTTAAAGAAGAATAATAAAATGTGGCGTGTTTTACACTGTTCCGGCAACAAGAGGCAATGTGAAACCGCACAGTAGAGTGCGCTGGTGTCTTTCAAGGATTTATCACCAATCGGAAACGTCTAACTCACAATTGTGATCTCTACAGAACTGTCGGGTGAACATCACTAGCAACATTCTTATTTATAAGGCCATTTCAGGAAACTGACGTTTTATCTATCCTCTCTTCTAGCTCGAAATGAAAACACATACAAGTTCAATCAATCTTGTTCTATGCTAAAAGTCCCAACAATTTGAACCGAGCTTGGGAAAACTACTCAGCCCCCTGCTCATGGAATTCTCTCCAAGCCAACCTAAAACTGTAGGATCTGATATCCCTGGGGAAGTTCAGAGGACACATAGATTAACAGGTTGTTGAAACGTAGTTGTTTCTAGTTGTCACCCGATGTCCATAGTTTGCGTTGCCTTACGTAAGGAAGTATGTTGTTTTACTTCACACACACTGCACACGTGCCTTTCACACACACACATCCACTGTTTGTTTGCTGTTGTATTTGCCAGTGTCTTCTGTCTGTGTTGTCCATTTTTGTCTTACATTGTGTGTTTGTTGTTTTTTTATCCCCCGTCCCAACAGGAGCACTTTTGCCTCTTGCCAGGCTGTCAGTGTAAGAATAAGAATGTGTTCATTATTGACTGGCCTGGTTAAATAAAGGTTAAATTAAGAAAGAAAAAGAAGAACAGCCAGTGTGTGCAAGGAGTTTGCGGAACGCTCAGTTGAAGACACAAGGGGAGCTACCAGCTAATATGGCTAATTGCTATTATATGTAGTTAGCTACCAGTAGGTTCGATAGCTAGCTAGTAGGTATTTTTTATTTTTCCTTTATTTAACTAGGCAAGTCATTTAAGAACAAATTCTATTTACAATGACAGCATACAGTAGCAACAGTGGGTTAACTGCCTTGGTGTCACGCCCTGACCTGAATATGTTTTTGTACTGTCTAGGGTTTTTTGTAGGTTTATGGGATGATTTACCATCTAGGTGTTTATGTATGTCTATGGTTGCCTAGATTGGTTCTCAATTAGAGGCAGCTGTTTATCGTTGTCTCTGATTGGGAACCATATTTAGGCAGCCATCTTCTTTGGGTATTTCGTGGTTTATTGTCTATGTTATGTTGCACGATAGATCTCAGTTTTGATAGCGGTCACATTCGTCTTGTTGTTTTGTTTCTTTGTTTAGTGTACTTCATGTTTTTTCATCTTTCATTAAAAATAAGTATTCACATAGCGCTGCACTTTGGTCTCCTCACTACGATGATCGTGACAGAATAACCCACCAACAATGGACCAAGCAGCGTGGTAACGGCCAGCAGCTGCAGCGGCAAAGAACGCAGGACTCATGGACTTGGGAGGAGATTCTAGATGGCAAAGGACCCTGGGCACAGCAAGGGGAATATCGCCGCCCCAAAGCAGAGCTGGAGGCAGCGAAAGCAGAGAGGCGCCGGTATGAGGAGGCAGCGCGGCTGGAAGCCCGAGAGGCAGCCCAAAAAATGTCTTGGGGGTGGCACAGGGAGAGTGTGGCAGAGTCAGGAGTCAGACTTGAGCCAACTCCCCCTGCTTACCGTAAGGAGCCAAGGATGGAACCAGAGCCGGTCAGGGCGGTATTAGAGGTGAGCGAAGCAGAGACAGTGAAGGATTTAATGAGGAGATTGGAGGAGAGTTATGAGGGAGGTGCTGTGTTGTTGCCTGAGGCATGACATCCGCCCGACGGAGCGTGTCGGGGATTTGATGTCACCTCGGTCAGCTCTCCATACTCGTCCTGAGGTGCGTGCTAGCCGTCTGGTGAAGACTGTGCCAGCCCCATGCACCAGGCCTCCTGTGCGCCTCCACGTCCTGCACATCCTGTGCCAGCTCGGTGTTACAGTTATCCGAGCCGTGCTTACCGTGGCGGGAGTTGTACTGGTCAGGCACCGTGTTATGCGGTGGAGCGCAAGGTGTACCCAGTACGTGTGCTTAGCCCGGTGCGCTACATCCAAGCTCCCCGCATCTGCCGGGCTAGGGTGAGGATCCAGCCAGGTGCTCCCGCCTGTCCAGCGCTGCCAGAGCCCTCCTCCTTCCCAGCGCTGCCAGAGTCTCCCGTCTGTCCTGAGCCGCCAGAGTCTCCCGTCTGTCCTGACCCTCCAGAGCCACCAGTCATCCAGGAGCCACCAGAGCCGCCTGTCAGCCAGGAGCCGCCAGAGCCGCCTGTCAGTCAGGAGCCGCCAGAGCCGCCAGTCAGCCAGGACCCGCCAGAGCCGGCAGCCAGCCAGGACCCGCCAGAGCCGTCAGCCAGCCAGGACCCGCCAGCCAGCCAGGAGCCGCCAGAGCCGTCAGCCAGCCAGGAGCCGCCAGAGCCGTCAGCCAGCCAGGACCCACCAGAGCCGTCAGCCAGCCAGGACCCGCCAGAGCCGTCAGCCAGCCAGGACCCCCCAGAGCCGTCAGGCAGCCAGATGATCTTCAGTCCGAGGCCCGCTGCGAGGGTCCCCGCTCCAGAGGCGCCACCTAAGTGGGCCAAGACTGAGGTATAGCGGGGTCCACGTCCCGCACCCGAGTCGCCGCCGGGAAAAAAGCCCTCCCCTTTTGATTAGGTTTTTACGGCCGGAGTCCGCACCTTTGTGGGGGGTACTGTCACGCCCTGACCTGAGTATTCTTTGTTTTCTTTATATATTTTGGTTAGGTCAGGGTGTGACATGGGTGATGTATGTGTTTTTGTACTGTCTAGGGTTTTTTGTAGGTTTATGGGGTTGTTTACCATCTAGGTGTTTATGTATGTCTATGGTTGCCTAGATTGGTTCTCAATTATAGGCAGCTGTTTATCATTGTCTCTGATTGGGAACCATATTTAGGCAGCCATCTTCTTTGGGTATTTCGTGGGTTATTGTCTATGTTATGTTGCACGGTAGCACTCAGTTTTGATAGCGGTCACGTTCGTCTTGTTGTTTTATTTGTTTGTTTAGTGTATTTCGTGTTTTTTGTCTTTAATTAAAAATAAGTATTTACATCACGCTACGCTTTGGTCTCCTCACTACGACGATCGTGACACTTGGTCAGGGGCAGAACTACAGATTTTTACCTTGTCAGTTCGGGGATTCGATCTTGCAACCTTACTGGCCCAACGCTCTAACCATTAGGCTACCTGCCACCCCAGGTAGCTGGCTATGAAGAGAAACTACTGTCTAACTTTAGGTACCTAGCCCACTAGATAGCCTAGCTATCTAGCTACTTTCACAATAAGACATTGTGGAACACCTTTAAGTACGGTAAGGGGATTATTTGTCTTGTAATTTCACATTTGGAAGGCGCATTGAAACAATTTGCTGGATTACTAGCATGGTTTTTTATTTATTACCACAAATAGTTACTCTAGAGGGGATCACTAATGATATGTGGCCACTCAAAAACAAGAGAATTTTGTGAATGCATGCCACCAGACTAGATAGTGGAATGTCACATACACAAAATAACATTTAGTCTCCTCCCCCCAGAAATGGCTGCAGGAGAGTAGTGGTGGACAACACTGGAGGGCATCTACACTGGGCACATGTGTGACATGTAGAAGTAAGTATCCCATATTCGCTACTAATACTTAGATAGATAGGAGGCAGATGTTGCAAGCATACAGTAGAGGAACATACTGTACTGTATGTTTACAAGTCATTGCGTGGCTGTGATTGTGCAACCCAAAGACACATTGTGTCACACACTGTGAACAGACTGTATGGACCACCCGTTCTCCTCATAGGCAGTACCCAAATGAGTTGGACTTGTTGCAGAGTTGCTGTAATGATTCTACTCCCTTCCCCCGAAAGTGTGCAATTGCATACTTCCATGATGAGGAGTTTGCAAGTGCACACCAGAAGAGAAGGGTGGAGAATTGGGATGTAGCCCTAATGTGCTCTCTCAAAGACCCATATGACTATTCCTGTAACTGAGGGCTATAGCGATATTACAATGAGGGGATTCGATTAAACTCCTGCCTTGTTGATAGTGCTGTTAAGAAGGCAGAGCAGCGCTCTATTATGGACAGACTTCTCCCCATCTTAGCTACTGTTGTATCAATATGTTTTGACCATGACAGTTTACAATCCGGGGTTACTTCAAGCAGTTTAGTCACCTCAACTTGCTCAATTTCCACATTATTGATTACAAGATTTAGTTCAAGTTTAGGGTTTAGTTTTTTTTAAATGATTTGTCAAAAATACAATGCTTTTAGTTTTTGAAATATTTAGGACTAACATTTCTTTCCACCCATTCTGTAACTAACTTCAGCTCGTTATTAAGTGTTGTTGTTATTTTAGTCGCAGTAGTAGCTGATGTGTATAGTGTTGAGTCATCTGCATACATGCTTTAAACAAAGCCAGTTATAACATGTTGTTTGTAAAGATTGAAAAAAGTAAGGGGCCTAGTCAGCTGCCCTGGGGAATTCCTGATTCTACCTGGATTATATTAGATAGGCTTCTATTAAAGAACACTCTCTCTTTTTCCACGATATAGCAGGGGGTGTAAAGCAATAACACATGTTTTTTCAGCAGCAGACTATGATTGATAATGTCAAAAGCTACACTAAAGTCTAACAAAACAGCCCCCACAATAGTTTTATCATCAATTTCTCTCAGCCAATCATCAATCATTTGTGTAAGTGCTCGCTTGTTGAATGTCCTTTCATATAAGCATGCTGAAAGTTTGTTGTCAGTTTGTTTACTCTAAAATAGCATTGTATCTTGTCAAACACAATTTTTTCCAAAGGTTTACTAAGGGTTGATTGGTCAGCTATTTGAGCCAGTAAAGGGGGCTTTACTCTTCTTAGATAGTGGAATGACTTTTGCTTCCCTCCAAGCCTGGGGGCACACACTTTCTAGTAGGCTTAAATTGAAAATATGGCAAATAGGAAGAGTAATATGGTCTGCTATTATCCTCAGTTATTTTCTATCCAAGTTGTCAGACACCAGTGGCTTGTCATTGTTGATAGACAACAATAATATTTTCACCTCTTCCACACTCACTTTACAGAATACTTTTCTTTCAGAATTTGGTCAGATCTACTTGGATGTATAGTGTCAGCGTTTATTGCTGGCATGTCATGACTAAGTTTGCTAATCTTGACAACATTTTTAGTTGGCAATATCAGTCGGTTTTGTGATGAATGAGCCATCTGATCCAATGAATGATAGAGCATTGTTAGCCCAAAATGTAATTTAAGGTGGTCCAAAGCTTTTTACTAACATTCTTTATGTAATTGTTCTTTGTTTCGTAGTGTAGTTTTTTCTTAATTTTATTCAGTTTAGTCACATGACTTCTCAATTTGCAGTATGTTTGCCAATCGACTTATTTGCCACTTATTTTGCCTAATCCCTCTCAATTATACAAGTTTTCAATTCCTCATCAATCCATGGGGATTTAACAGTTTTTACAGTCATTTTCTTAATGGGTGCATGCTTATTAGTAACTGGGATAAGCAATTTCATAAATGTGTCAAGTGCAGTATCTGGTTCCTCATTACAAACCACGGACCAACAAATATTATTCATATTAACAACATAGGAATCACTACAAACTTATTGTATGACCTCATATACACTATAGTAGGTCCAGCCTTTGTAACTTTGGTTTTCCTAGATATGGCTACTATATTGTGATCATTACATCCAATGGATTTGGATACTGCTTTCAAGCTAATTTCTGCAGCATTAGTAAAGATCAGATCAATACATGTTGATGATTTCATTATTGTACTGTTTGTAACTACCCTGGTAGGTTGACTGATAACCTGAACCAGGTTGCAGGCACTATTTACAGTTTGATGTTTTTTCTTGAGTGGGCTGCCTGATGAAAGCCAGTCAATATTAAAATCACCCAGAAAATACACCTCTCTGTTGATATCACATACATTGTACACATACACATGTTATCCAGATACTGACTGTTAGCGCTTGGTGGTCTATAACAGCTTCCCACCAGAATGGGCTTTAGGTGAGGCAGATGAACCTGTAACCATATTACTTAAACAGTATTTAACATGAGATCCTGTCTAAGCTTTACAGGAATGGGGTTCTGAATACAAACCTCCACTTTTGGCATTTCTTTATCTTCTGTAGATCATATAACCATGTACTGCTATCACTGTATCATCAAAGGTATTATCTAAGTGAGTTTCAGAGATGGTCTGTAACGTGACAGTACTCCCCCCCCAAAGGTGCGGACTCTGGCCGCAAAACCTAAACCTATAGAGGAGGGTCTGGGTGGGCGTCTGTCCGCGGTGGCAGCTCTGGCGCGGGACGTGGACCCCACTTCACCCTAGTTTTTGTCCGCCTCCTCAACCGCCTCCGTGGCCTTTTACGAGCGGCGACCCTCGCCGCCGACCTCAGACAGGGGTCCCTAGCAATGGGTCCCAAATGGACGGGAGATTCCGGCAACGCTGGACAGACGGGAGACTCCGGAGTGAAGGGCGATTCTGGCATCGCCGGCGTGACAGGCAGCTCTGGCAGCTCCTGGCTGGCTGACGGCTCTGGCAGCTCCTGGCTGGCTGACGGCTCTGGCAGCTCCTGGCTGGCTGACGGCTCTGGCAGCTCCTGGATGGCTGACGGCTCTGGCAGCTCCTGGCTGGCTGACGGCTCTGGCAGCTCCTGGCTGACTGACGGCTCTGGCAGCTCCTGGCTGACTGACGACTCTGGCAGCTCCTGGCTGACTGACGGCTCTGACAGCTCCTGGCTGACTGACGGCTCTGACAGCTCCTGGCTGACTGACGGCTCAGGACAGACTGGCGGCTCTGGCGGTTCAGGACAGACTGGCGGCTCTGGCGGCTCTGGCGGCTCAGGACAGACGGGAGACTCTGGCAGCGCTGGAGAGGAGGAAGGCTCTGACAGCACTGGACAGGCGGGAGCACCTGTAGGGAGAAGACGGAGAAACAGCCTGGTATGTGGAGGTGGCACCGGATAGACCGGACCGTGAAGGCACACGGGAGGTCTCAAGCACTGAGCCTGCCCAACCTTACCTAGTTGAATAGCCAGGCCAGTGTGGCGAGGTGGAAACGCCCGCACTGGGCTGTGCTGGTGACCCGGGGACACCATGTGTAAGGTTGGTGCCATGTACACCAGCCCGAGGAGACGCACTGGAGACCAGATGCGCTGAGCCGGCTTCATGGCACCTGGCTCGATGCCCACTCAAGCCCGGCCGATACGAGGAGCTGGGATGTACCGCACCGGGCTATGCACACGCACTGGGGACACCGTGCGCCTCACGGCATAACACGGTGCCTGCCCTCTCTCTCTCCGTTAAGCCCGGGAAGTTGGCGCAGGTCTCCTACCTGCCTTCACCACACTCCCCGTGTGCCCCCCCTAATACATTTTTGGGGCTGTCTCCCGAGCTTCCAGCCGCGCTGCCGTGCTGCCTCCTCATACCACCGCCTCTCGGCTTTCGCTGCCTCCAGCTCAGCCTTGGGGCGGCGATATTCTCCGGCCTGTACCCAGGGTCCCTTGCCGTCAAGAATCTCAACCCATGTCCAGGAGTCTTGCGATTCCGGCCGCTGCTGCTGCTGCCCGTTACCACGCTGCTTGGTCCTTTTGTGGTGGGTGTTTCTGTAACAGATCTCGTCCTCCTCTTCTGAGGAGGAGTAGCGAGAAGGATCGGAGGACCAAAACGCAGCGTGGTAAGTGTCCATAATAAAAACAACAGAACACTGGAACAAAACAAAATAACGTGCATCAACGAAACAGTCCCGTGTGGCGGCAAACACTGACACGGAAGACAAACACCCACGAAACACAGGTGGAAAAAAGGCTACCTAAGTATGATTCTCCATCAGAGACAACTAATGACACCTGCCTCTGATTGAGAACCATACTAGACCGAACACAGAAACCAACATAGACTGCCCACCCCAACTCATGCCCTGACCATACTAAACAAAGACAAAACAAAGGAACTAAGGTCAGGATGACATGGTCAGAATATGAATGTCATCTGTTACTAGCAAATTATTGATTTCATTAACTTTGTTTCTTAAGCTGCATATGTTAACGTGGGCTATTTTAAAAAAAATTCTGTGATGCTTGATTGTTATTATTGCTTTACTGAGAAATTTAGCAGAGGTAGACATTCTCATGTTATTTACAGTGCCTTGCGAAAGTATTCGGCCCCCTTGAACTTTGCGACCTTTTGCCACATTTCAGGCTTCAAACATAAAGATATAAAACTGTATTTTTTTGTGAAGAATCAACAACAAGTGGGACACAATCATGAAGTGGAACGATATTTATTGGATATTTCAAACTTTTTTAACAAATCAAAAACTGAAAAATTGGGTGTGCAAAATTATTCAGCCCCTTTACTTTCAGTGCAGCAAACTCTCTCCAGAAGTTCAGTGAGGATCTCTGAATGATCCAATGTTGACCTAAATGACTAATGATGATAAATACAATCCACCTGTGTGTAATCAAGTCTCCGTATAAATGCACCTGCACTGTGATAGTCTCAGAGGTCCGTCAAAAGCGCAGAGAGCATCATGAAGAACAAGGAACACACCAGGCAGGTCCGAGATACTGTTGTGAAGAAGTTTAAAGCCGGATTTGGATACAAAAAGATTTCCCAAGCTTTAAACATCCCAAGGAGCACTGTGCAAGCGATAATATTGAAATGGAAGGAGTATCAGACCACTGCAAATCTACCAAGACCTGGCCGTCCCTCTAAACTTTCAGCTCATACAAGGAGAAGACTGATCAGAGATGCAGCCAAGAGGCCCATGATCACTCTGGATGAACTGCAGAGATCTACAGCTGAGGTGGGAGACTCTGTCCATAGGACAACAATCAGTCGTATATTGCACAAATCTGGCCTTTATGGAAGAGTGGCAAGAAGAAAGCCATTTCTTAAAGATATCCATAAAAAGTGTCGTTTAAAGTTTGCCACAAGCCACCTGGGAGACACACCAAACATGTGGAAGAAGGTGCTCTGGTCAGATGAAACCAAAATTGAACTTTTTGGCAACAATGCAAAATGTTATGTTTGGCGTAAAAGCAACACAGCTGAACACACCATCCCCACTGTCAAACATGGTGGTGGCAGCATCATGGTTTGGGCCTGCTTTTCTTCAGCAGGGACAGGGAAAATTGATGGGAAGATGGATGGAGCCAAATACAGGACCATTCTGGAAGAAAACCTGATGGAGTCTGCAAAAGACCTGAGACTGGGCGGAGATTTGTCTTCCAACAAGACAATGATCCAAAACATAAAGCAAAATCTACAATGGAATGGTTCAAAAATAAACATATCCAGGTGTTAGAATGGCCAAGTCAAAGTCCAGACCTGAATCCAATCGAGAATCTGTGGAAAGAACTGAAAACTGCTGTTCACAAATGCTCTCCATCCAACCTCACTGAGCTCGAGCTGTTTTGCAAGGAGGAATGGGAAAAAATGTCAGTCTCTCGATGTGCAAAACTGATAGAGGCATACCCCAAGCGACTTAGACTTAGTAAGGTCAGAAAGAAGGACATACATTAGGTTAGTTACATTGCCTCTTCTAGCACCCTTGGGATAATGTACATTTGCTGAAGCATTATGAAAACTCAGCGACACAATGGTAGGGTTTAAAATAACTGGGCTTGGGTCATAGAAAGGTCATTGTCTCAACACAGCCTTATAATACTGTGAAAGGATCCTGGAACCCAAATGAGTTGGGTGGATCCCATCCTCCTTATAATATGAACTTTGTTTCCAGAAGGTATCAAAATTGTCAATAAATGTTACTCACAGAGTAATGTTACTCACAGTAACCCACAGAGCTGCAATAGTCTGGTTGGCTGAAATGGGGGGCTGAAAATCAGCTGAACCGTTCAATGAACCGTTCAATGCCACGATTTACAGAGGGCAGAGGGCCAGATATATTGGAGCTTTTGTTGGTGTCAAATAGTGACCCAATCAGTTCTTTAAAATCCTTCTTCAGCTGTTCTGAGCTGCTTTTCCTAATGTCGTTGAATCCCACATGAACTATGATATGGTCAATAAGCTGATAGAAACCGGGAAGAAATATCGTCCCCGATGATACTACTAATACTTTTAGAAAATAAATAGCTGTACTGATGAGGAAGAGGAGGGCAGAATTATCCATTGTTGCTGAAATGCTTGAAGTGTTCAGTCAAATGTACAGTGCCACATTGTTACCATTGGTCACATGTTCAATAACATGTTCTGCAAAAATAGTAACAATACAGAAATGTTTTTGCTCTTCAATGTGGTTATTCCAATCATATGTTGGAAACCATTATCATGGAATCCTACAGTAGTTGAACACTTTGTGTCGATAGTAACCTGTTTGTTGAATACCCGTGATTCTAAGAACAAGAATAACTGATACCTGTAGGACAATGTCTCTACCACAGGTCACCAAGGGTACAGTAAGGTATATCCTTAATAAAATTATTTGTGATGGTTAATTGTGCATGCCTCTCATTTTTCAGTCAACATGGAATAACTTAATCTGCAGTATACACTGAACAAAAATATAAATGCAACATGTAAAGTGTGCTGAAATAAAAGATCCCAGACATGTTCCATACGTGCAAATGTTCCGTTCTCTCAAATTGTGTACACAAATTTGTTTACATCGCTGTTAGTGAACATTTCTCATTTGCCAAAATAATCCATCCACTTGACAGGTGTGGCATATCAAGAAGCTGATTAAACATGATAATTACACGGGTGCACCTTGTGCACTTATTAATTTCTCGACCATAAGCCGCCTCCAACGTAATTTTTCAGAATTTGGTAGGACGTCCAACCGGCCTCACAACCGCAGACCACGTGTAACCACACCAGCCCAGGACCTCCACATCCGGATCCTTCAGCTGCCGGATTTTCAGAGTGCCGTCAACCAGACAGCTGATGAAACTGTGGGTTTGCACAAACAAAGAATTTCTGCACAAACTGTCAGACACCGCCTCAGAGAAGTGAATCTGCGTGCTCGTTGTCCTCACCAGATTCTTGATGTGACTGCAGTTTGGCAGTCACGTCAACAGGTGTGGCATATCAAGAAGCTGATTAAAAGCATGATTATTACACAAGTGCTTACACAAATAAAAGGCCACTCTAAAATTTGCAGTTTTGTAGCATAACACAATGCCACAAATGTCTCACATTTTGAGGGAGTGTGCAATTGGCATGCTGACTGCAGGACTGTCCACCAGATCTATTGCCAGTTAATTGAATGTTCATTTCTCTACCATAAGCCGCCTCCAACGTTGTTTTAGAGAATTACACAGTACGTCCAACCGCCCTCACAACCGCAGACCACATGTATGGTGTTGTGTGGGTGAGCGGTTTGCTGATGTCAATGTTGTGAACAGATAAATTAAATTGCATTTTATTGATGGAAATTTGAATGCACAAAAATACCGTTACGAGATCCTGAGACCCACTGTGAGACCCATTGTGAAGCCCTGTTGGTCACAGATAACAGATGCATATCTGTATTCCCACTTATGTGAAATTCATATGATCTGTTAGTCAGTAAAATCAATGAAATTGTTGTATGTTGTGTTTATCATTTTGTTCAGTATAGTTATGCGTATGGCTTGCACAACCAACTCAGTGTATTTGTTGTTAGTTTCTTCCCTGAGATTTGGAGGTTGGACAGTTCGATCCCTGGATGAGTCATACCAAAGACTGTGAAATTGGGACCAGATGCGTCTCTGCTCAAGATAGATTGGGGGTAAGGCCCTGCGATAGACTAGCGTCCTGTCCAGGTGGTGTACTTGTACCTCAAATGGCCTCACACTACAGAAACAGTAGCTTCTATGAGCCGTTGTGGCTACCCTCTTACATACTTTGGCTTGCAGCTTTAATATTATTGAGTCAAGGAACAGTTTTACTGCACAAGAAAATAAGTGTCCCAGTACAGGGGCAGAGGAGGCAGGTGTGATTCCTATCTCTTGTGGGGATACCCTAATGGTGTCATCATATATATGACAACTAGCAGTTTAAATGTTATTTGTTAGACCAGAATGATTTTAGTAGATTATGTCCATCTACTCATTTCTTATAATGTGTTGACTTACGTCTAATCATAGCCAGCTAGTTAACTAACGTATCTAACCTAGCTATCTAACTACATATACTAGCCATCATTGCTAGTAGCTTGCAGCCTGCACCATGCCCGATCTGTGTCCCAGTGTCTCCTCCTGCAAACTCCTTACTCACTCTCTGACAGATCTCTTGCACTTTGTCATCACAAACCTGATGTTTTTAAAGAGACAGTGAACAATTGTCAAAGTAATGCATCTCAATAGAAAAATAATGCTTTTACATAATGTAGAAACCTAAAATTACACTAATTACTTTTACAGATTATATAATAAACCAAGGTCTTTACAGTGTTACAAATGATTTTCTAGGGCACAACATGTGCTTCAAAAATAGCTAGAATTCATATAGGCCCAATATAGGTTGTATTCAATCTATAATTTTTTTTTTTACAGTACCAATGAAACATTTTAATTTAGAATCCTGCTTGATTGGGCTAGACGCTAGACATTTTCACTCTAGTAATGGTGCAAACATGACACTAACAAATCTGCTCTCACTTTTTCTCTAAGGCACTCGGCAACAACGGTACAGCAAAGCCTTTTTATTACAACAATTATCATCTGGGAATTTTTTTATCCTGGGCGCACATTCCTCCCAAAATAAAATTGGTTTCACTTTAGAGCCCTGCTCGTGGGTAGAAGGCCTACATTTGGAAAGTGTGTTGAGGAACTCAGATGATCAACATCTAGGTGTCAGTATTTAACACCCCTTCTGAAACTCTTTTGTTCAGATTAGCATTCATACGGACATTATCGCTGCAATGTATTGTATGATTTGCTCACGAGTCACGTCCATTAATAATCAGTAATCTATTGAGCAAGGCACTCTAAATACATATACTACTCTTGTTCCCACGTACTGGTAAGTCCTTTAAAAACAGCCTTGTGTCGTTGTCGTGCCATACGTCAAGGTCAGTTGTCTCTAGCTATTTTTATGAAGTCCAGCCTTGCATGGGGAATGAGCAGCATTCTCCTCTCTGCTTCTCCTCAGAGCGTGAAGCGTAACATTTTCCACCGTATTGGTACAGAAACTCACATATGTCTCATTTCCATTTCTGAAATGAAGAGAAAAGCAGATCTGAAACAGCTGTCAAATACACAAAATCTACAACAGATTCAGAAGACTGGCTATAGGTGTACTTACAGTATTGCTGTTTATATTTAAAGGCAAAAGAGGACACATTGGACATGCTTCAACAGCTTTACATGGCGCTCACCCTCCACCCTGTCTGTGTTCTCAGCAAGTTGGACCTCCCGGCCCTGGAGATGCTAACCAGGGCTAATAACCTCACAGGAGATGTAGCAATCAGACCACCACACACTGAGGATGCAAAGAATCAATGCTGGATCTATGTCTATCTATGTGCATTTCCATCTGGAACAAGGCTGGAGTGTTTATGGTCTGCTTTTTGGAGTGCTCTAACATTGTGCCACCTTGAAATAGTTACACAGGTAAGACACCATTTATGAGTCTATAGGTTAAGGGTGGCAAGTCAGACATACATTATGTTTAGCTGCACATTGGGTAGAGCAGTTCACTTTTTAAACGTAGTCCTTGCAGAAGTTTGTACAAAAGGACAATCTTGTCTTGATCACCTATAATTGAAAACAGACATTTTATTGGACGTGCTAGTGTTTATTGTCTGGGTTTTTCAGATTGGGTTATGGAGTCAACACCAATCGGACAAACAGACACCCAGTCAGTTACACGGAAGGTCAAGGCTATTCTGCCCTGACACACACAGACCCAGAATCCGTTTTTTTCCTACCCTCATCTCTCGCTCAGGGAAGTGCTAATCTGGTCCTGTGATGAGGATGTTAACTCAATATCTCTGTTGGCCTTCTAGGCAAAGTCCATTCTGTCAGGCATTTCATTCTATGAATATCATCCTAGCAACTGATAAGATGATAGATATGTATCTCTTCTTGTCGCTTTCAGTTCCCCTCCTCCTCCCCGTCCACCAGTGGAGGCTCCTCAGTGAATTTCTTCAAAAAGAAATAGTGAAACATTAAAAAAAGCTATCATTTTAGATAAAATTATACAAATATATTCACATCATCAAATAATTGATTAAAACACATTGTTTTGCAACGAAGGTCTACAGCAGCTTCAACAGCACTCTGTAGGGTAGCACCTTGTTGTAGCCGGAGGACAGCTAGTTTCTGTCCTCCTCTGGGTACATTGATTTCAATACAAAACCTAGGAGGCTCATGGTTCTCACCCCCTTCCATCGACTTACACAATAATTATGACAATTCCTGGAGGACGTCTTCTAACCTATCAGAGCTCTTGCAGCATGAAGTGAAATGTTTTCCACCCAATCAAAGGACTAGAGAATGAATCAAGTACTGAAAGCATAAGCTACAGCTAGCTATAACTATAGTGCATAAAAGGGTGAGTAGATGACTCAAAGAGAGAGAAAGACAATATTTGAACAGTTTTGATCAAATACATTTCTTCAAAAATGAAGGTGAAGCAGGAGAAAGTGGGAGCGAGAGAGAGCTAGCTATATTTCATAATATTTTTTAAACTTTCAATTTCTTTGCCAGCTAGCTAGTTTAGCCTACACAAAAACTGACTCAAACAGAGAGGGATGCTATGTTAGCTAGCTGGCTATTTCTATCCAACACTGGAACTCTTCCAAGTCAAGGTAAGCTTTTGGTTTTATTAATTTATTGCAACCGGGTCCTGCCGGTGCTAAAGTGCTTGCTAACTGTACACTGTATTGCATTATTGTAGCAGGTTTACCAGCAAATGCGTTAGTTTAATTAGCTATGCTGACTATGACGTTAGATAATATGTTGACAACAATGTAGCCGGATAGCGGTTATGATATGAAGGTTTGGCTTGGAAAGGTTGGTCACAGACAGCTGACGTGTTGTGCACTAAAGTCCACAAGCGAAGGGAAAATGTGAGAGAAGAAGAGAACGCATAGACGCGAGAAAGAATTACAAGAGCGAAGATATCATGCTGTTGGTATGTAGCTGCTATGAAAATGAACTGTGTTTGCTTGTGATCATTCATTCGGCCAATTCTGTTGAAAAATGTTTCTTAAACGGAAGCAAACGGATCGAAACGGGGATAAACATGCCCGAATTTGTCCAATAGGAACTCTCGTTTGCAACTGTTGGACTAATGATTACACCCAAGATCAACTAGATACAGGCAAGAGTGTGCACGGCGGTATTGAATGTGTCACTGTCTGTCACCTTGATTACAAAAAAGTATCTTGACTGGTGCACCTACGTTGTAAACGTTCATTCATAGGCTAGGTTGTAGCAACCTCATGATGGGTATAGGGAAATTTGAGCATCATGTAGTAGCCAAAATCTATCAACGTTACATTGAACTGGGTGAATGGAATATGAATGACAGTCATCCAATATGCTATTATAGAAATAAGGCCATGCTCATTAATTTTTTTTACGTCCTCCCTCATTTTAAAAGCCACCGACCACCACTGCTATACATCCTTCTTTCTGAATAAATGGCCAAGATGGATCCAGTTTCCCTTCTGTCAGAGTAATTGCTTTTGAGTTAATGGAAATGTTTGAACAAAAAGGGAGACTGTTAAGAAAGATGGCTGTCTGGCTTTATAATCATCAGGTTATTCTATTATGTCCATCAGATGTCAATGCCTATTTTCAGGCTGAAACAGAAATGTGTAGAGGGGAAATGGCTTTAACAGCTACACCACAGCATTCATTTTCAGTCATGTGGATTGCTCTGTCTCCCTCCCTCTATCCATCTCTCCTTTCTTTCTTGCTTACCCCTTTTTCCTTTCTCTTGCTTTCTTTTGAAGCCTTTTCATTCTCTCTATTCCTCTGTTCATATTTCTCATCACTTAATATCTGGACTTTTCCTCTGACTCTCTCTGATTCTATCGCAGAACTCTAAGAAACAGGAGGAGGAAATTGATTTGGATCGGAGCGCTTGGCAACAGACCACTTCAGTATTGACTCCATGGCTAAATCACAGTTCCCATCTTAACAGTGGCGTCTGTTGTTGAGTTACTGTTACAGTATTGTGTGTCTGTTGTTGAGTTACTGTTACAGTATTGTGTGTCTGTTGTTGAGTTACTGTTACTGCATTGTGTAATGCACGTTCTACTGACGTTGTCAGATTTTTCATAAATCTAGAATCAAATTAAACTCTGGTTCAGTCACAGATACTGTAAATGCTTGATTTGTCATACCCCTTTGCAATAACACATTGGTTTTATTAGCATGTGTGTACTCAGATTATTGTGTTAAGGCTTAACAAAAATTCCGGGGAAAGGACCAGATTTGAATGTAACACTTGCCTTGAAAGCAGCTTCCTAGCAACTCAACAAGCACCAGCTGCTATCCATTGCCAATCAGCCTCAACTACTGTTTGCAACACTTAACTAGATGGTTTGAACCTAACTCATCAAACAAGCTCAAGCTGCCACTAACTGCTAATCAGCCTCAACACCTGTTGTCACTCTCCTTAATCACCATTACCACCCTACTTAAACCTGACCAAACAATAATTCATTCTCTCTGTTTTGTGTTGCATCCATCCTCCTCCCCACTCCAGTGATATCTGTCTGAGACTCTAAGCCAAACCATAATGAGTCAACCCCTCTGGATCCTTCATCTGCAGCACTTGGCTTCATCCAGTTTATTCTCATTTCCCCACTTCCATTCCATTTCCTCATTAAATATTCTAAACCCATTTCATGTCTGGTTCTTTAACTTGTGAAAGTGAAAAATAAAATATTTTGTGGTGCTGTGGCCATACCACATTCAACTAAGATATGGAGCGCGGGTCTAACATTGTAGGTACATTTTGAAAGATAAAAATTGAGTGGGAAAAAGGTTTAGTATTTATATGACCAGAAAGAGAGGGAATGATGGAATGACTGAGTGTATGAAGATTGGGCCTCTCCTTTTCTCTCTGCAAGTTTCCATAAGTTTTAGCAGGTTGGTGTTTATTGTCATAAATCTTGCCCTGAAGGCAGAACTGATCGATTTCCACTAGATGGACCAGCTGTAAAGTCAAAATTCATATTTCTGTTTTGCTATTTGGTCTTAGGGTTAGGCATTAGGGTTAGAAATGTGGTTAAGGTTAGGTTTAGGTTTAAAAACAGATTTAAAATCAGATGTTATGACCATTGCAGAGCTGCCTCCAGGGTAAGATTCATGGCTGTAAATGTCAACCTGCTCAGATTTACCTTATTGTTTTACCCAAAAGGCTCAGACTTTTCTGTTTCCATCTAAGGGATCTACACGGTTTACGTGAGTAGATCTACTTGCATTGTTGTGTAGTGTCGTGTCTTTGGCATCATTAAATTGATGACTGTTATTTTATCAAATCGATTCTTTGTAATTATTATTACATGATGAAACTAATCATGTAAATATAATTAACTAGGAAGTTGGGGCACCAATGAAAATCTTCAGATTAAAAAGTTATAATTTTCCTAAAATAGTTCTTCAGATATTTTAATATCTGATCAATTAGTCTTCTTGACTAATTAGTCTTCTAGACTCATCGGCTGACAACATGGTAATGACTGGACCGGAAACGACTACGAGTAATGAGAGCACAGCACAAGAGAACACCACAGCAACTGTCACAAGTTCTGCTGCAACAGCGGGCCACAAAGAGATGCAGGTATGTGTCTGTGGTTGGAGGAAAGTTATATCACACCATGGGTTGAGGATCCACCAGGGGAAGAAGGGGTGTTTGGGTAAAGAGAGACAGAGGCCTCGCATTGATTACTTTCTGCGAAAGCGATCAAATCAGTCGAATGAAGCACAGCAACTGGACGCAAACCATAGTTTGCAGTGCATCAGTACCACTGTCATGGAGGACGTAAACTCAAGCACCGAAGTAACAACTGAGGTGGAACCAACAACAGGAGTGGAACTCACCGAGCCTCCCAGACCTGCAGTCGAGAGGAGACTACCAGGGCACAGGCCGTATGTGAAGTGGCCTGGCGCCAGTGACAAGAAGTTGTGGGAAACAGTGAATACTGACCTTACCTTGACCCTCGAGAAACTTCGAGGCACAGTGGAGAAGAAGTTGGAGAGGATGGGGGACATTATCTATGAGTACGGGACAGAAAGATTTGGAGTGGAAGAGGCAAAAGGCGGGAGAAAAGTTCCAACCCCACCAGTTTCCAGGAGGCAACAAGAAATCAAGCGCCTCGTTCAAGAAAGGCGACAGCTTAAGAAACAGTGGAAGAAGGCCTCGGAAGTGGAAAAGGAGGGCATAGAGGCACTTCAGGCTGATATCAAAACCCGGTTGGCATCCCTCCGCAGAGCAGAGAACCTACGGAAACGCAGAAGGAAGAAAGAACAAACTAGAACTCGATTCTATAAAGATCCCTTCAAGTTCCTTAAAAGTCTCTTCAAGAAGGAAACAAGTGGAGCTCTAAAAACAACAAAGAAAGACCTAGAGGAGCACCTGAGAACAACAAACTTTGACTCAAAGCGACATGAACATCTGGCCATCCCATCAGATATCCCACCCATTGAACTCCCGGAACATCATATTGAGACCAGCCCTCCGACATGGAAAGAGGTGGAAAACACAGTTCGACGGGCAAGAACAGCATCAGCCCCGGGGCCAAATGGAGTCCCGTACAAAGTGTATAAGAACGCACCAGACGTCCTGAGGTTCCTCTGGAGGCTTATGAGAACAGCTTGGAAAAATAAGATAATACCCAAAGTGTGGCGTAGGGCAGGCGGGGTCCTGATCCCTAAGGAGAAGGATGCAGTGAACATCAGCCAATTCCGCCCAATCTCCTTACTGAATGTCGAAGGTAAAATCTTCTTTAGGGTCATTGCCCAGAGGATGGCCGAGTACCTGCAAAGGAATGCGTACGTCGATACATCTGTACAGAAGGCAGGAATATCAGGGTTCTCTGGCTGCTTGGAACATTCCAGCATGATCTGGCACCAGATCCGAATGGCCAAGGTGGAAAAAAGAACCCTCCATGTAGTCTTTCTCGACCTCGCCAATGCATTTGGCTCTGTGCCCCATGAACTCCTGTGGTCTGCCTTCAGATTTTTCCACATACCGGACACCATCACAACCCTGGTGAAGACGTACTTCCAGGATCTGCAGTTCTGCTTCACCACCTCAGAGTTCACCACCTCATGGCAGTGCCTGAATGTAGGTATAATGGCGGGATGTACCATTTCTCCGTTGGCATTCATAATGGCAATGGAGGTTATCATCAGATCCTCAAAATGGGTTGCTGGTGGACAGCGAGTCGACTCTGGTTTCCGCCTCCCTCCACTCAGAGCCTACATGGACGACATTACAACATTGACCACCACTGTCCCATGCACCAGGAGACTGCTCAGAAAACTCGAGGAGAACATCAGCTGGGCCCGTATGAAGATTAAACCATCCAAGTCACGCAGCATCTCGATTGTGAAGGGAGTACTCTCTGACCTGAAATTCTTCATCGGAGATGACCAAATCCCAACAGTGTCTGAGCAGCCGGTAAAAAGCCTTGGAAGGTGGTATGATGCAAGCCTGAAGGACAAAGACCAGGTGCAACAGCTGCGCAAAGACATCAGTAGTAGCCTACAGTCCATCGACAACACCCAGCTACCTGGAAAGTTAAAGGCCTGGTGTCTGCAGTTTGGTCTCCTACCCCGGGTGTTGTGGCCCTTAGCAGTGTATGAGGTTCCAATCTCAACAGTGGAGAAGATGGAAAGAGGAGTCACAGGCTACTTAAAGAAGTGGCTCGGAGTTCCACGATGCCTTACCACCATAGGCCTCTATGGAGATGGTGTCCTCAAGCTGCCCCTCACCAGTCTAACAGAGGAATTCAAGTGTTCAAAAACCAGGCTCCAGATGACACTGAATGAATCTCGAG
This sequence comes from Oncorhynchus clarkii lewisi, assembly GCF_045791955.1. Lineage (NCBI taxonomy): Eukaryota > Metazoa > Chordata > Actinopteri > Salmoniformes > Salmonidae > Oncorhynchus > Oncorhynchus clarkii. The sequence continues at coordinate 58,572,131 of NC_092162.1, read as the reverse complement.
ACCCAGTGGTGAGCAACAACGCGCCGACCTTGGCAACTGGGCGCAAATGGAGGCCAGGAAAAGCAGTCCAGGAGGCAACAGCAGCCCTCAGACATGCTGACATTGTGGGTCATGTTCAGCAAGGGAGAGGAGGCCTTGGGCTAACTAGCCGTGCTGCTTGGAGTAAGGCCACTGCACCAGAGCGGCGGAAGATGGTAGTGCAGGAAGTACGCCATCAGGAGGAGGCTGCAAGGTGGGCCAAGGCAGTCTCTCTTTCCAAACAGGGACAGTGGACTCGATGGGACAGTGTGGAGAAGAGGAAGATCAGCTGGAAGGATCTGTGGGCCATGGAAGCGAGGCGGTTGAGCTTCTCCATCAGAGCAACATATGACGTCCTTCCAACTCCAGTGAATCTTCACCAATGGTATGGTGAAGATCCGGACTGTGCCCTCTGTTCCATGCCAGCCAACCTCAGGCACATTCTCACAGGGTGTAAAACAAGCCTCACTCAAGGACGCTACACTTGGCGTCACAACCAAGTCCTTAAAAACCTTGCGTCCGCCCTGGAGGACAAGCGAGCTGCCACCAACTCCCTACCACCCCCAGCAGCATCACACCCCTTACGGACAAACTTTGTCCGCGAAGGGGCTAAACCACCGAAGCGCGGCTCGACACCATTAGAGCGAGACCAGCTGCGCTTGGCCCGCGACTGGAAAATGCTAGCTGACATTGGCCGGCAACTTGTGTTTCCTCCGGAGATCGCAACCACCACCCTAAGACCTGACATGGTGCTCTGGTCCCGTTCACTCAAGAAGGTCTTCATCATTGAGCTCACAGTCCCCTGGGAGGACTCAGTAGATGAGGCTTATGAGCGAAAGCATCTGCACTATGCCGATCTAGCTGCCGAAGCACGGCATCATGGCTGGAACACAGAAGTCCGACCAGTGGAGGTGGGCTGCAGAGGTTTTGTGGCAACATCTACAACCAGACTGCTTAGAGACCTTGGAATTAAGGGCCAGAGCCAGCGTTCGGCAATCAAAGCTGTATCGGAGGCGGCAGAAGGCAGCAGTCAGTGGCTCTGGATGAAGAGGAAAGACCCCAGCTGGGCCCCGAAGTGAGAGGGCCAGGAGGTATGCAGTCAACAATGCTTGACTCAGGGAGGAGGCATGCATAGTCCCATGGGATGTTGGCTATCATCAACAAGGCAACTCCTATGACTAATTGGGAATGGGACGCAAGCGTAGGATTGATCACCCTGTCGCTGGTGTAACGATTTTCTATATGAGAAGGAGAGTCGGACCAAAATGCAGCGTGTCGATTGCGATCCATGTTTTAATAAACAAACGTAAAACACGAATCAATACAAACACTACAAAATAAAGAACGTAATGAACGTAACGAAAACCTAAACAGCCTATCTGGTGAAAACACATAGACAGGAACAATCACCCACAAACACACAGTGAAACCCAGGCTACCTAAATATGGTTCCCAATCAGAGACAATGACGAACACCTGCCTCTGATTGAGAACCATATCAGGCCGAACATAGAACTAGACAAACTAGACATGTAACATACTCAGATCACACCCTGACCAACCACAACATAGAAATATACAAAGTAAACTATGGTCAGGGTGTGACAGTTGGCCGCCTTTGGGGAGGGTGTATAGTGTGAAAGGCCGAAACACCCTAGGAACCAAAGGTACACTACTGATGATGCGCTCCCCAAATTTCACCAGGCTCACTGTTCATTAACTCTTGGAAGTGCTTGCACAAAGGATAGTAACATCTCATCCTGTGTTCTTGGAATCTAATTAATGAATTATTATTTACCTCACGTTACTCTCATTCCAAACATCGTAAATTGTGCACGAACCCAGCCTTTACTATGAATCATCCATACACCAATTGTCTTAATCATGTATTTACTAACTAACTAAATAATCACAGAAATGCGTAAACAAACAAACAGTAGATATAATTTCCTTGTAACCATAGGGGAGGTTCCCTAGTGGGCTAAGCCGATATGATGGCTTGGTGGACAAAGGGAAGTGGGTGTGGACTGAGAAGGGCGGGAATGACAAAACGGAGTCACTACACAGTTTATAATTATATCGATTGAAATGTTAATCCTTTGCACATGAACGCTCACTCATTTGGGAATAATTGTAATCAATAATATTTACGCTCAGTGTGTCGTCATGATCTCTGCTGGAATCGTCCATCTTTCTGTTGGAGAGTTCATCCGAGCGTCTTTTGTGCTTAGAATGGATACTTCAGAGTACCATTCAGAAATGTTCTCATAGAATAGATGTTTCAGTGGTTGTCAGTCTTCGCATCCCAGATTGACATAATTTCTAGCTGCAGACTAGTAATTAGCATCTAATATTTGCTCTTATTCTGTCGGGATCGATAGTCTCAGAGTTGAACCATTTCCCGCCGCGTAGCCAATGCTCCACGTGTTATGGTTAGGAATTCAACAACCATTACAACCTTATCTTAAACTGAGGTTTTTGTGGTCTCTACTCAAACCTTTGCCCCCTCGGTGTCCATCGAGGTACGAGTGGTCTGAAGAGGATTTCTTCAGGAGAGGGTTTTATTCGTAACCGTAGAAAAGGGCTGTCCCATGAGCCAGATCATGTCTGTGCTCATGGGGGCGGGCCAATGACTTAGTTCAACTTTAAAGGGAATACAATTCTCTCACATTAACGGCTTAACAAAGCATCACATAATTTAACAAATAGTTTCATCTTTACTCATTCATTTTATACAATAATTAGACGCAAACCTCATAATGGAGGCACCTGTATAAACAGAGTTATGGTAATGTTGCTGTATTGTCTTTCATGAGGTCACAAACATGAAACAAAACTGACCGGGTCGTAGCTGGTTTCTCCACCGACCGTTTACACATTCTCCAAAACATGGATATTGTTCCATTCTCAAGTTCTGTGATGTAGAAGAAGATCCTTTGTTCTACTATGAAACTCTCTCTCTATACTGCATGGCCAGGAGGAGAGAGTCTCCTCCAGGAATTTACGCAGAGAGAGAGAGAGAGAGAGAGAGAGAGAGAGAGAGAGAGAGAGAGAGAGAGAGAGAGAGAGAGAGAGAGAGAGAGAGAGAGAGAGAGAGAGAGAGAGAGAGAGAGAGAGAGAGAGAGAGAGAGAGAGAGAGGCGCCACGATCTATACCCAGAAAGGGCCACGTCATGACAGTAGTGTAAATCCACTAGGGTCCTGGGGAACCAGAGTAGCTAACCAAGCAAGAGGGGCCAAGGAACTCTTTTTGACTCTATGTAGCGATGACGTTTGAACTTCCAGATCCGGTGTTATATGCCTGTTTACAAATGCTAGCTACATGTCAAGATAGTCTGGTGTTCTATGCTTTACGACACTAGTTTTTAGCTACAGAAGAAAACATGTCTCTTTTTAAATTGTAATTGCTAGAGCTTAACAGCAAGAGCTTATTACTGCTATTATTACTTAGGAGGAGAAGAAGAAAAATGGAAGACTACAAGAGGGGACGATGGAGAATACATGTCTCTTATTCAACCTATGCCAAGCATTGACGAGGAAAGACATGTTCAATACTTTAGGATGTCAGTTGCCAGATTTGACCACTTGCTTCAGCCGCTTGCCCCTCACATCTTGCAGAAGAGAACTCACAGCTTACCCATAAGTGCTGCAGAAAGTCTGTCTGTGACCTTTCGGTTGTTGGCGAGTGGCAGCACACAGCAAAGTAACACTGTGAGTTATAACTTAAGCTAGGAATCTCGACAGTTTGTGCCATTGTCACGGAAGTGTGCCAGGCTATCTATCTGGCATGTCCTAAAGGAGGATTTTTTTGCTTATCCCTCCGTGGCACAATGGGCAGAAATCGTCGTAGATTTTGGGGACTTTCGGAATTATCCGTTGTAATGCAGGAACTGTCCACAGAAAAGGGATACCTAGTCAGTTGTACAACTGAATTCCTTCAACTGAAATGTGTCTTCCACATTTAACCCAATCACTCTGAATCAGAGGTGCGGGGGGCTGCCTTAATCGACATCCACGACAGATTTGTACCTTGTCAGCTCGGCGATTCGGTAAACTCGGCAGTGATTACAACTACAAGGTATTTTTGTCAATGGTACTGATGCAAGGTACCGACCATATTCAGGGAAGATACGCTAAAAACATGCGACTATATACATACAGTATGTGAAAATTATACCAATATAGATGGTCTAATGACATGCCTCACATAAAAGTGAACTGGCATCCCATTAATAGAATGGGGGCCTATGTCCAAAGCATAGGCTAAACAGTTGTTACAGTACACATTTGATAGCGTTCATGTTCCTGTTCAATACTATGGAAACACTTATTTTATTCAAGGATAATTCTGGCCTTGATGATGCCAAGAAGATCTATGACTACCGCCACTCAAGAGCCAGAAGAATTTCAGAGAACTGCTCATGGACCCTTGCTGCAAGATGGAGGATCCTGGGATGAATCTTTGATGTTGCCCCGGAGAAAGCTGAGACCATTGTGAAGGACTACGTTGCCCTCCAAAACTACCTTTGCCACACAGACACTAACACAGACACTGACAACACAGATTCCTCAACACGGTACATCCACCCCATGTTTGCTGACCACTCCACACCCACTGGGGACCTGCTTCCAGGAGAGTGGAGACAGGTGGTACAAGGGGACACAAGCTTCCTGGATGCAAGAACTATGTCAGCAGAAAGAGCAACCAAAATTGGTTGTGTGCAACAACCTCAAGGACTACTTCCTCACACAAGCAGGTCAAGTGTCTTTCCGGGATGCTGCTATAACGTGTGGCAACATTCAGTAAATGTTGGAGTGTGGTTTAGAAAACATGCACTCATATGTCCTCTTCTTCTGGTTGTTGACTGATTGTGTCATGTTGTGAGCTACACACTTGATTTTCCTGTTTTTCTTAATAATCACACTATAATGACAGTCACTTCTTTCTTGTTTTAGTTTTTCATATTTTCTAGACCCTCAACACATTTGCCTAACCTTGTGTTGTGTAGTGGCCTTTTCAATGATTACTTTCCTACTATAACAAATGGGTGAGAATGGCTGTCCACCTGTAGAGGACAAGGCTTGACCCGCGGGACATTAACCTCATCTACATAACACAAGGTTGTACATGGACATGTGTAGTGGCCTTTCAATGGAGACCTTCCTGCTTTGATACATGGGTGAGTGTCCAGCTGTAGACAATAAGGACATATCCCCGAAGACATTAACCTTATCTACATAGCTCTGAGAGTTTACTGAGTGTCTGAATAAAAACAGTAATATTTTCTGCCACAAGTGGCAGCAGGTAGCCTAGTGAGTAGAGCGTTGGACTTGTAACTGGAAGGTTGCAAGATCGAATCCCTGAGCTGACAAGGTAAAAATCTGTAGTTCTGCCCCTGAACAAGGCAGTTAACCCACTGTTCCTAGGCCGTCATCGAAAATAAGAATTTGTTCGTAACTGTCTTGCCTAGTTAAATAAAGATAAAATAAACAAGTACAAATAACCAGACAAATACATTTGCAGACCTTTTAGATTTATGTACTATCACAACAGGAAAATAGTGTAACGTAACACAATGTAATACCCAGGTGAAAAGTGTGATGAACGAGGAAATAAGTATAGAAAACATCCACAAAAAGACCCCCAGTAAATTACCCACCACCCTGACAAATGAAAGCAACAAAAAAAGCACAACAGTTTTTTTGGTGAGACAAACGTTGATCAGAAGGAATAGACACCTTCCATAGTACCATGACATTGTAGATGGCCTTTGCTGCTGTTTCTGTAACTCCCGCTGACGTTTCTTTTAAGTCAACCACCTGCTGCATAATGCCAGTGTCCAAAGGATCCTTAGCTGTATTCCTCGTCCGACCACTGGAGCTGGGTAGGGGAGATGGGGTTGAGGTTAATGGAATTGCAGGGCAGGGCAGAGAGCACGGATGTGCCTGGCCGGTGGGTTGGATGTTGGTGACCATGTTTCTTTGACATCAGTATCGGTGTTCAAATTTCGTGATATCTCCCTCCAGCTGTTGGCTTTTGCTTGCTTGTCCGAATACAACCACATTAAAGGGTTGTAAAGGTTCTGCTTGCCCAAAGACTTTAGTGGCACACTCCTGATGGAAACACAATTACACTAGAGCTTATATTAACCTTAAACACTGGTGGGCGACAAACTGGTGTGGGTTAAGTCGTAGGTGGAAGTGCATCAATGTTTCCCTCTCCTCCCAGGCAATTCATGATTTATGGAGGCAAGAAAATGTGGTAGAGGGTCTGAAGGAGGAAGATATAGTGTAGATCAGGATTCCACAATATGTGGCCAGGAGATTTTATTTGCCCATATATATATGTGTGATACCGTTCAAAAGTTTGAGGTCACTTATAAATTTCCTTGTTTTTGAAAGAAAAGCAAAAAAAATTTGTCCATTAAAATAACATAAAACTGATCAGAAATACAGTGTAGACACTGTTAATGTTGTGAAAAGGCAGATTTTTCTATGGAATATCTACATAGGCGTAGAGGCCCATTATTTTGTATTTATTTCACCTTTATTTAACCAGGTAGGCTAGTTGAGAACAAGTTCTCATTTACAACTGCGACCTGGCCAAGATAAAGCATAGCAGTGTGAACAGACAACAACACAGAGTTACACATGGAGTAAACAATAAAAAAAAGTCAATAACACAGTAGCAAAAAAAGAAAGAGTCTATGTACATTGTGTGCAAAAGGCATGAGGAGGTAGGCAAATAATTACAATTTAGCAGATTAACACTGGAGTGATAAATGATCAGATGGTCATGTGCAGGTAGAGATACTGGTGTGCAAAAGAGCAGAAAAGTAAATAAATAAAAACAGTATGGGGATGAGGTAGGTAAATTGGGTGGGCTATTTACCGATGCACTATGTACAGCTGCAGCGATCGGTTAGCTGCTCAGATAGCAGATGATTAAAGTTGGTAAGGGAGATAAAAGTCTCCAACTTCAGAGATTTTTGCAATTCGTTCCAGTCACAGGCAGCAGAGAACTGGAAGGAAAGGCGGCCAAATGAGGTGTTGGCTTTAGGGATGATCAGTGAGATACACCTGCTGGAGCGCTTGCTACGGGTGGGTGTTGTCATCGTGAACAGTGAACTGAGATAAGGCGGAGCTTTACCTAGCATGGACTTGTAGATGACCTGGAGCCAGTGGGTCTGGCGCCTAATATGTAGCGAGGACCAGCCGACTAGAGCATACAGGTCGCAGTGGTGGGTGGTATAAGGTGCTTTAGTAACAAAATGGATGGCACTGTGACAAACTGCATCCAGTTTGCTGAGTAGAGTTTTGGAAGCTATTTTGTAGATGACATCGCCGAAGTCGAGGATCGGTAGGATAGTCAGTTTTACTGACTATAAGTTTGGCGGCGTGAGTGAAGGAGGCTTTGTTGCGAAATAGAAATCTGACTCTAGATTTGATTTTAGATTGGAGATGTTTGATATGAGTCTGGAAGGAGAGTTTACAGTCTAGCCAGAAACCTACGTACTTATAGATGTCCACATATTCTAGGTCGGAACCATCCAGGGTGGTGATGCTAGTCGGGCGTGCGGGTGCAGGCAGCAAACGGTTGAAAAGCATGCATTTGGTTTTACTAGCGTTTAACAGCAGTTGGAGGCCACGGAAGGAGTGTTGTATGGCATTGAAGCTCGTTTGGAGGTTATATAGCACAGTGTCCAAGGGAGGGCCAGAGGTATACAGAATGGTGTCGTCTGCGTAGAGGTGGATCAGGGAATCGCAGCAAGAGCAACATCATTGATATATACAGAGAAAAGAGTCGGCCCGAGAATTGAACCCTGTGGCACCCCCATAGAGACTGCCAGAGGACCGGACAACATGTCCTCCGATTTGACACACTGAACTCTGTCTGAAAAGTAGTTGGTGAACCAAGCAAGGCAGTCATTAGAAAAACCGAGGCTACTGAGTCTGCCGATAAGAATATGAAAGCTTTGGCCATGTCGATGAAAATGGCTGCACAGTACTGTCTTTTATCGATGGCGGTTATGATATCATTTAGTACCTTGAGTGTGGCTGAGGTGCACCCGTGACCGGCTCGGAAACCAGATTGCACAGCGGAGAAGGTACGGTGGGAATCGAGATGGTCAGTGATCTGTTTGTTGACTTGGCTTTCGAAGACCTTAGATAGGCAGGGCAGGATGGATTTAGGTCTATAACAGTTTGGGTCCAGGGTGTCTCCCCCTTTGAAGAGGGGTATGACCGCGGCAGCTTTCCAATCCTTGGGGATCTCAGACGATACGAAAGAGAGGTTGAACAGGTTGGCAATAGGGGCCGCGACAATGGCGGCGGATAGTTTCAGAAATAGAGGGTCCAGATTCTCAAGCCCAGCTGATTTGTATGGGTCCAGGTTTTGCAGCTCTTTCAGAACATCTGCCATCTGGATTTGGGTAAAGGAGAAGCTGGGGAGGCTTGGACGAGTAGCTGCGGGGGGGCGGGGGCTGCTGGCCGAGGTTGGAGCAGCCAGGAGGAAGGCATGGCCAGCCGTTGAGAAATGCTTGTTGAGGTTTTTGATTATCATGGATTTATCGGTGGTGACCGTGTTACCTAGCCTCAGTGCAGTGGGCAGCTGGGAGGAGGTGCTCTTGTTCTCCATGGACTTTACAGTGTCCCAGAACTTTTTGGAGTTAGAGCTACAGGATGCAAATTTCTGCTTGAAAAAGCTGGCCTTTGCTTTCCTGACTGACTGAGTATATTGGTTCCTGACTTCCCTGAACAGTTGCATATCGCGGGGACTATTCAATGCTATTGCAGTCCGCCAGAGGATGTTTTTGTGCTGGTCGAGGGCAGTCAGGTCTGGAGTGAACCAAGGGCTATATCTGTTCTTAGTTCTGCATTTTTTGAACGGAGCATGCTTATCTAAGATGGTGAGGAAGTTACTTTTAAAGAATGACCAGGCATCCTCAACTGATGGGATGAGGTCAATATCCTTCCAGGATACCCGGGCCAGGTCAATTAGAAAGGCCTGCTCGCAGAAGTGTTTTAGGGAGCGTTTGACAGTGATGAGGGGTGGTCGTTTGACCGCGGACCCGTAGCGGATACAGGCAATGAGTCAGTGATCGCTGAGATCCTGATTGAAGACAGTGGAGGTGTATTTGGAGGGCCAGTTGGTCAAGATAATGTCTATGAGGGTGCCCATGTTTACAGATTTAGGGTTGTACCTGGTGGGTTCCTTGATGATTTGTGTGAGATTGAGGGCATCTAGCTTAGATTGTAGGACTGCCGGGGTGTTAAGCATATCCCAGTTTAGGTCACCTAACAGAACAAACTCTGAAGCTATATGGGGGGCGATCAATTCACAAATGGTGACCAGGGCACAGCTGGGAGCTGAGGGGGGTCGGTAGCAGGCGGCAACAGTGAGAGACTTATTTCTGGAGAGAGTAATTTTTAAAATTAGTAGTTCGAACTGTTTGGGTATGGACCTGGAAAGTATGACATTACTTTGCAGGCTATCTCTGCAGTAGACTGCAACTCCTCCCCCTTTGGCAGTTCTATCTTGACGGAATATGTTATAGTTGGGTATGGAAATCTCAGAATTTTTGGTGGCCTTCCTAAGCCAGGATTCAGACACGGCAAGGACATCAGGGTTGGCAGAGTGTGCTAAAGCAGTGAGTAAAACAAACTTAGGGAGGAGGCTTCTGATGTTGACATGCATGAAACCAAGGCTATTTCAATCACAGAAGTCAACAAATGAGGGTGCCTGGGGACATGCAGGGCCTGGGTTTAGCTCCACATCACCCGCGGAACAGAGGAGGAGTAGGATGAGGGTGCGGCTAAAGGCCATCAAAACTGGTTGCCTAGAGTGTTGGGGACAAAGAATAAAAGGATAAGATTTCTGGGCGTGGTAGAATATATTCAGGGCATAATGCGCAGACAGGGGTATGGTGGGGTGCGGGTACAGCGGAGGTAAGCCCAGGCACTGGCTGATGATAAGAGAGGTTGTATCTCTGGACATGCTGGTTGTAATGGGTGAGGTCACTGCATGTGTGGGAGGTGGGACAAAGGAGGTATCAGAGGTATGAAGAGTGGAACTAGGGGCTCCATTGTAAACTAAAACAATGATAACAAACCTGAACAACAGTCTACAAGTTATATTGACATTTGAGAGAGACATACAGCGAGGCATAAAGTAATTGCAGGTGTTGATTGGGTGAGCTAGCTAAAACAACAGGTGAGACAACAACAGCTAATCAGCTAACACAACAACAGCAGGTAAAATGGCGATAACTAGACAGAGAGGGTCGGATTAACTACACACAGAGCCTGAGTTCACGGCTGGGGCCGACAGATAAAAAATAAATAAACAGAATGGAGTACCGTGATTAATGGACAGTCCAGCAGGCATCAGCTATGTAGCCAAGTGATCATAGTGTCCAGGGGGCAGCAGTAGATGGAACAGGGAAGCCGCCACTACGCTAGCACGCGGGCAACACGTCGTTTAAAGTTATTAGCCCGGGGCTATTAGAAGCGTCTGCTCCGACGGAGGCCGGTTGAAGTTACAGCGGATGGAGTATTCGTCAGCAGACCAGTCATGGTGGTGCAGCGGGGCGCCGTGTCGACAGAGAATCCAAGCCAGATGGCGAAAGAGGTATTGTAGAATTTAGTTTGCTAGCCGGGAGATGCGCCTGGCTCACGGCTAACTGGTGCTAGCTTCCTTGGTAGTGGAGTTAGCCACTATAGCCAATCGGTAGCAGCGGTGATCCGGTGCCAAGGTCCAGAGTTTACAGCAAGGATCCGGTGGTGTATTGGGCTCTAGCCGTGTATGAGTGGGGTTCGGGTGAACAGCTGAGCAGGCCGGGAGGTGGGCCTCAGGGATAGCTTCGGTACTGGGTGCCATGGTGAGTGCAAGCTAGCTGTGAGCTAGCAAGGTGCAAGTTAGCTGTGAAGATCAGAAGTAGTGGTCCAGGGATTATGGCAGGAATCCGGCGTTGTTGTGGAGAGACAGTCCGATACTGGTAGACTGGCGAGTATTCTCCAGGCTAAAAACAGGGCTGGTATCTGTGCAGAAGGTAAAAGCCACTAGCAGTGGCTAACAATGACTAAATAGCATGTAGCTAATTAGCTTCTGGAAGTTATTGAATGTGTTCTAAAATGTAAAATAATAGCGATTCCGTATCACATCGGGTGAGGCAGGTTACCGGAAGGTATAATCAAATTAAAAATCGAAAAGAGATTGAAAATAAAATTGAAATATATACAAAAAATACATGAGAGGACAAACAAACACGTCTTCACTGCTACGCCACCTTGGTTAATGGGTTAATTGGTTTTGGTTAATTATCAGCAAACATCACTCCTGTGTTCCAATGTCACATTGTGTTAGCTAATCCAAGTTTAGCATTTTAAAAGGCTAATTGATCATTAGAAAACCCTTTTGCAATTATGTTAGCACAGCTAAAAACTGTTGTTCCTATTAGAGAAGTAATAAAGCTGGCCTTCTTTAGACTAGTTGAGTATCTGGAGCATCAGCACTTGTGGGTTCGAATACAGGCTCAAAATGGCCAGAAGCAAAGACCTTTCATCTGAAACTCGTCAGACTATTCTTGTTCTGATAAATGAAGGCTATTCCATGCGAGAAATTGCCAAGAAACTGAAGATCTTGTACAATGCTGTGTACTACTCCCTTCATAGAACAGGGCAAGCTGGCTCTAACCAGAATAGAAAGAGGAGTGGGAGGCCCTTTTGCACAACTGATCAAGAGGACAAGTATATTAGTGTCTAGTTTGAGAAACAGACGCTTCACAAGTCCTCAACTGGAAGCTTCATTAAATAGTACCTAAAAACACCAGTCTCAACGTCAATAATGAAGAGGCAACTCCAGGATGCTGGCATTGTAGGCAGAGTTGCAAAGAAAAAGCCATATCTCAGACGGGCCAATGAAAATAAAATATTAAGATGGGCAAAAGAACACTGACACTGGACAGAATGCCAGCATCCCGGAGTTGACTCTTCACTGTGGACGTTGAGACTGGTGTTTTGTGGGTACTTAGACCAGTGGAAATGTGTCCTTTGGTCTGGAGTCCAAATTTGAGATTTTTGGCTCCAACCGGCGTGTCTTTGTGAGACGCGATGTGGGTGATCTCTGGATGTGTATTTCCCACCATACAGCATGGAGGAGGAGGTGTTATGGTGTGGGGGTTCTTTGCTGGTGACAATGTCTGTTTAGAATTCAAGGCACACTTAACCAGCATTGCTACCACAGCATTCTGCAGCAATACGCCATTCCATCTGGTTTGGGCTTAGTTGGACTATTATTTGTTTTTCAACAGCACAATGACCCAACACACCTCCAGGCTGTGTAAGGGCTATTTTACCAAGAAGGAGAGTGATGGAGTGCTGCATCAGATGACCTGGCCTCCACAATCTCCCGACCTCAACCTAATTGAGATGGTTTAGAATGAGTCGGACCGCAGAGTGAAGGAAAGCAGCCAACAAGTGCTTAGCATATGTGGGAAGTCCTTCAAGACTATTGGAAAAACATTACAGGTGAAGCTGGTTGAAATAATGCTAAGAGTGTGCAAAGCTGTCAAGGTGAAGGGTGGCTACTTTGAAGAATCTCAAATATATTTGTTTAACACTTTTTTGGTTACTACATGATTCCATATGAATTATTTATTATTTATTATTATTTAATAGTTTTGATGTCTTCACTATTACTCTATAATGTAGAAAATAGTAAAATAAAGAAAAACCCTTGAATGAGTAGGTGTTCTAAAACTTTTGACCGGTAGAGTATGTATGTTATAATTTTCAATAATGGACGTGAGAGACTATAATATCACCAGGAAATTAGCTCAAAGTGATTTTAAGTTAGTGAATCTGTTCCAAAGTATTCCCAATAATAAATAGAGAGGCATATGTGATCATATCCAAATGTAATCAAGGTTTGAAATAATTCTGTTTTTGTCAAATACTATATGTGTTTGGGATTCTTGCAGTCAATTTGCAGTGTTCAAATGATTTATAACTATGCTCCTACCATCCTGACCATCCGCTCAAGGAAAATCGGCCCACGGCTGAATGTAATTGGGGACCCCTGGTGTCGATGGTGGCAGGTTGGTTGAATGAATGTCATCGTAATCCAACAGCAGTGGTCAGTTGTAAAGGGTTTGCAATCAGCAGCACTTCAGAATAAGTAGGAGAATCAGCCCTAGAATTCCCTGATTCTGCCCAGCAGGTTTATTTATCCCCCCTATTCAATCAGGCGCAACCCAACAGGACAAAATAGCTTATTATCAAGAAGATGTCAAATCCACCAGGGGACTCTGCATTCCCCTTCACTTTCTGTGCCTGATGTAATTATGCATCAGAGGAGAAACCCTTTCCCTGACAGACTACTGGGACACAGTTTCAAAGAGGAATGCAGCTGTCATTCACTGACTACTTCTCATATGACCAGAGTCCACTGAATCCCCACCCATAAAATCGACAAGTATGTAAAAGTTCTCTCAGACTTTCCTCTTCCTTGTCTCTGCTTGTTTTATCCTCCTCTCCTTCCCTCCTTGTTTCATCCCCTTCTCCTCATGATAGCAGTGGTGGAGCCTCGGCCCTGGTTAGTACCCTTGTGATTTTAATCATAGGCAGTTCGCCGCGTTGTGATTGGCTCAGAGACAATGATTCACTCTCTAACAGGCTGGAGAGATGATGAAAAGAGGGGGGGGGGTAGAGGTGGGAGTAGCTTTCTATCAGTCTATCTCTCAGTGAGAGCCTGCTTGCCTAACTCTCATTAGCGCTCACAGAAAGTTCATAACACACAAGCCGTGCATGTGAAGGAAGCCAACACAACCTGAATGTGCTGATTTGTTGTAGTATTTTTCTCCCTTTACCTCTGAGCAGCCTTGAGGAGAGACACCACGCCTGGAGGAGAAATAAAGAGAGAAAGAGAGAGAATAACAGAGTGAGGGAGGGAGACTTGAGCTGGTGACAGAGCTTGCAGGCTCCAGTCGTGCCTCTCATCTGTCTGCTGCTGCTGCTGCGTTGCAGTCAGAGTCAGAGCCAGGAGCTGAGCTGAGCTGGTGTTTTTCTCAGTGATCTACAGACAGACAGAGCAGTGAGCTGTAAGCTGTGAACAGTACTGTACCTCTGCCACACCACTGCCATGACAACACTGTGAGTGAAAAGAGAGAGTTCCTCCTGTCCACCACCTCTCTAAAGCTACAGCTGCGGAACCCTGCAGCCACAGACAGATAATTACAGAGGTGAGTCTGTCTGCTGCTTTTCTGTAAGTCTGTAGTCAGAGAGAGAGGGCGAGAGAGATTTCAATTTGCAGTAGTGAACTGTTTTGGCAATAAAACATGTATCCACTGAATTGAGGGAGAGAACGAAAGAAAGAGGGAAATAATTGTATGGTGTGTTTTGGTTCACAGCTTAATGTGCTCGTAAAACTTCATGAATTGATCTTTGGTATTGTTTTCATTCGTCTTGGGTGAGAGAACGTGACGTCTTAGTTTCTTGGTGTGTTAGATGACTCAGAAAGATGTAACACTGAAGTGTTTTTAATAAGACTGAACAGGTTTAATGTTGATGATATTACCAAAGGAAAGTGTGGAAAGTTTTCTGAGTCTGATACCATTTTTAGGGTGTATCCATTATGAACTGCCACAGACAATGGGTGTGTGTGTGGATTCTATGTTTATGTTTATGTTTGTGTGTGTGTCTGTCTGTTTGTGTATCCTGTTTACTTTTTGAATGGCAAGTTATGTATCGAGCTATATCCCTCTTACAACCTACGTGTGTGTGTGTGTGTGTGTGTGTGTGTGTGTGTGTGTGTGTGTGTGTGTGTGTGTGTGTGTGTGTGTGTGTGTGTGTGTGTGTGTGTGCACGTGCCCTTGTGTGTGCTCGTGCCTGTGCCTATGTTTGTGCGTTCCAGTGAGAGAGAGAAAGAAAGAGGCAGTGAGAAAGAGCGAGAGGGAGAGAGAGAGTGGGTGGATGAACACAGCAGCAGCAACATTACTGTTATCTGACTTAGCTCAGGAGTAATGAAACATGAAGACACAAGTGTCTTTTCAGCTGCTCTGATTTAAACCACCGACCAGCTGACAGAATGCAAATATCCACATAGCTAGGCTACTGTACCTTACAGCTGTCCAGCCAGCCTGTCAACTGTATAACTCTATCTGTATAGCTGTCCCTCTGGTTCTCAGGGTGATTGTGGGTCTAGATCATCTCCTCTGTACTGTATGAAGGCTGATCCATCCCTATGGACTGAGCTGTGTGGGCAGGGGTGGAGCATGGAGAGCTGTACTGCAGTAATCTTGCCCGTGACACAGTTGATAACTGCCTCCTATTTCCGCTTTCTAAGCCATATAAATGGCTTTCTAAGCCAGCATGGGGAAAGGGTTCAGTGGTGATGTCTAATGTGTTAGTACTAACCACTTGTAGATGCTTCTGGGGGGTTTCTGCTGCAGATTTTTCTGTTAGGTACAGTCTATTGCTATTGGTAGGCTCTGACTGTTTTGAAGTTTGTTTTTAATAGACCATCAATTCAGTGTGAAATTCCTCCATTTTAGTGTGTGAAGACATCGATTGAGGCCATTTCTGTTTCTTACGTCAGTTACTGTAGAAGCATAGAAGAATAGACTGAGAGGAAATGGTGGAGAATGTTGTTTGCTTCATTCATGTAGAACAAGGACAACTGCAGATTTCAGAGAAAAGGCAGCTTCTGGATAATACGCTGGGAATGCCACAGCCTCTGCCACAGCCTCTGCCAAGCCTCTGCCACTCCTGTCTGTCTATCTGCGAGATGTTGAGAGATGCAGAGAGATGCGTAAGCTCCCTACTGACCCTTTCACATCCCTTTATCCCCCCTCCTTCCACCCCTCCATCTCTCTCCCACTGTAATTGAAGTGTCGTCTCTCCACTTTCACAGAATCGACCCCCCCCCTCTTCCGACCCCCTCCGCTTCTCCCCCCAGCTCTGTCGCCACAGAAACGGCTGATTCTGGAAGGGTGGTGGGTGGAAAAAGACACAGAGATCCTGAATGCTCTGCCTCCTGCAGCATTGTACTGTAGTTATCTGCATCTGTAGTGCCTATTGGCCGTGGCTCGGATGGGTTAGTGAATGGTGCTGGCAACACCACAGTTGTGGGTTCAATTCCTGCTTGGGTCACTGTTGGTTATTGAATCTGTGTGCTCACTGTTCTGTGCTTTGAATGAAAGGGGCTGCTCAATGACCATGTTGTGGCTAATGTAACGCTGGACTGGAGGGTTACACACCTGACAGAGGATACTTTGTGTGTGTGATTAATAATGTAATGTAGCATGACAAGACAGTTATTAATGGCTGTGGCTCGACCTTGCACTCCTGCAGTCGATAGTATGCCTAGTGAATGATGGAGAGATATGGATCGAGTTACAGGAGAGACCACAAACCAGATGTTGAGAAGCCATGCCATGCTAATGTGTTCATGATGTGATGTAATGGAACATGCTTGCCCCCTCAGATTGTAAAGGACCACACATGAAAACCATGCCAATGAACACTGTAAGAGGCAGGTCTCTGGTAGGACCTGCAGCACAGGCATGTCAATCAAACAGAATAATGTATGTTTGTCCCCTCCTACACACACACATTTTTCTGTGTTTGTTTTCTTCTTGTCAAGTGTTCCATTCCTACAGTACAATATACAAAAATATGATTAATTCTATGCAACCTTCACTGTGTGTTTTTGCCATATACAGTTGAAGTCGGAAGTTAACATACACTTAGGTTGGAGTCATTAAAACTCGTTTTTCAACCACTCCACAGTTGGTTAGGACATCTACTTGTGCATGACACAAGTCATTTTTCCAACAATTGTTTACAGACAGATTATTTCACTTGTAATTCACTGTATTACAATTCCAGTGGATCAGAAGTTTACATACACTAAGTTGACTGTGCCTTTAAACAGCATGGAAAACTCCAGAAAATTATGTCATGAAATCAAAGAAATCAGCCAAGACCTCAGAAAAAAAATGGTGTACTTCCACAAGCCTGGTTCATCCTTGGGAGCAATTTCCAAACGCCTGAATGTACCACGTTCATCTGTACAAACAACAGTACGCAAGTATAAACACCATGGGACCACGCAGCCATTATACTGCTCAAGAAGGAGGCGCATTCTGTCTCCTAGAGATGAACGTACTTTGGTGCGAAAAGTGCAAATCAATCCCAGAACAACAGCAAAGGACCTTGTCAAGATGCTGGAGGAAACAGGTACAAAGTATCTATATCCACAGTAAAACTAGTCCTATATCAACATAACCTGAAAGGCCGCTCAGCAAGGAAGAAGCCACTGCTCCAAAACCGCCATAAAAAAGCCAGACTACGGTTTGCAACTGCACATGGGAACAAAGATCGTACTTTCTGGAGAAATGTCCTCTGGTCTGATGAAACAAAAATAGAACTGTTTGGCCATAATGACCATCGTTATGTTTGGAGAAAAAAGGGGGAAGCTTGCAAGCCGAAGAACACCATCCCAACCGTGAAGCACGGGGGTGGCAGCATCATGTTGTGGGGGTGCTTTGGTGCAGGAGGGACTGGTGCACAGAATAGATGGCATCATGAGGAGGAAAATTATGTGGATATATTCAAGCAACATCTCAAGACATCAGTCAGAAAGTTAAAGCTTGGTCGCAAATGGGTCTTCCATATAGACATTGATCCCAAGCACACTTCCAAAGTTGTGGCAAAATGGCTTATTAAGGACAACAAAGTCAAGATATTGGAGTGGCCATCACAACGCCCTGACCTCAATCTCATAGAACATTTGTGGGCAGAACTGAAAAAGCGCGTGCGAGCAAAGAGGCTTACAAACCTGATTCATTTACACCAGCTCTGCCAGGAGGAATGGGCCAAAATTCACCCAACTTATTGTGGGAAGCTTGTGGAAGTCTACCCGAAACATTTGACTCAAGTTAAACAATTTAAAGGCATTTCTACCAAATACTAATTAAGTGTATGTAAACTTTTGACCCACTGGGAATGTGATGAAAGAAATAAAAGCTGGTATAAGTCATTCTCTATACTAATATTCTGACATTTCACTTTCTTAAAATAAAGTGGTGATCCTAACTGATCTAAGACAGGGCATTTTTACTAGGATTAAATGTCATGAATTGTGAAAAACTGAGTTTAAATGTACTTGGCTAAAGTATATGTAAACTTCTGAATTCAACTGTAGGTCCTTCAGATGTTTTTTTTAATCATTTTATTTCACAAGTCAGTTAAGAACAAATTCTTACCTAAGACAACAACTCATCATGGTAGCAACACAACATGACAAAAACATGGTAGTAGCACAAAACATTATTGGGCACAGACAACAACACAAAGAGCAAGAAGGTAGAGACAACAATACATCACGCAAAGCATCCAACTGTCCAGTTTGAGTACACTCAGAAAAAAGGTGCTATCTAGAACCTAAAATTGTTATTTGGCTGTCCCCATAAGAGAACCAATTGAAGAACCATTTTTGGTTCCAGGTACAACCTTATTGGGTTCCATGTAGAACCCTTTCCCCATAGGGTTCTACATGGAACCCAAAATAGTTCTATCTGGTTCTCCTATTGGGAAGCCGAAGAACCCTTTTGGAACCATTTTTTCTAAGAGCGTTTGAAATATATTGTGATATTGATTAATCACAATTTAAAAATGAACATCCATCAAACTCCAGGTGCAGGGTCCATGGAATAACAAGGATGCCAGCACACTGTCTCATACAGAACTAATATCTATGTGAGAGTGGGTATTCATCTTTTTATGAAGATGAATCACAGGGCATTAAAATCCACTCAGTTATCAGGCCTATGGTCCATGTCACACTGCTGCTAGTGCTGACAGTGACTCATCCCTATGGCTATAGGTCAGTATAAACCCTTTTTAAACTAACGTCACGAAAAAGGTCTCTGGAACAAGTTTGGGGCCCCATGGAAACCTCTGCTCACTGAAAGCTGTCACTGTCATAGAACCACAACACAGTTAGTCCCACACAGGACCCCATGAGACCGCCCTTAGTGAATGCCTGATTCAATTAGGACGGGAATTATGCTTAGGCAGGAAGTACTGTGGGAGATCCAGGTTCATCTAGGTTGTTTTTCTCCCTGGAAATGATCTTTTGGATCTCTGCCTGCTGTGTGATGTATTACGTCATTGATCCCCCAATGTGTAATTTCCTTTTATATTCGTCCAGAAATATTATTAGTATACACTATGGGGACTGGAGTCTTTCTATTCAATAAGACTTCAGTATGAAAGGATCAAAGCTTCGAGTCCTACTTTACATTACTTGGGTAAGAACATGTCTAATGGCTAAAGAAAACTAGTACAATGCATGTGTATGTTCTTACATATAGGCTGACACTCTTGCATGGGCATTTCCAGTTGCTATGGTGTAATGCCTACCCAAAGTTTAGTTGGGGCTATTCAATTCTATTTCTGTGATTTCGATAACAATAGGAATCGAAGAATAGAGAGGATGTGGGCTGCAGTGGTGCAGTCATTACCGTCAGCTGTGTGACGCAGAACCCGCCCCAGACTCCAGACTCACAGCATACTGCAGACACATCAAAAGTTACAGTCACAGCACTGAGCAGAGTCATCTGAGAGAATCGCTCAACACAGGTGGAGGAGGAAAACACAGGTGCCACTGCTTCATAATCCCTTTAAGGTGTTACGATAAGAAGAATATCCCATGATGAAGATGAGGATAGAATAAGAGGATATTGCTCCTGCGTAATGTTTTCCTCACATTCCTATTACTTTAGGTTTCTCACTTTCTAAATTCTCTCTCTATTCATGTCATTAGAACAGCAGTGGAAGCAGATATCTCTTACGACTATGCTGTTACCCCCATTGGAAGCCTTAGAGTGCAGAGCTATGTCCTGATCAGTCACCCAGTCATGGTTTGAGGACACTTGCCCCTCCTGTGTAGCTGAGGGGATATGTGTGGAATTGTGGGCCTCAGGTGGAAATCAGCTGCTCTTTCCTTAAAGTACAACCCTTTGGAGCTCATTTGTTCAGTTATAGAAAGTGAGTGTGTGCAAGCATGTGTGTGTATGTGCCCTTCAGCTCATTCAGTGTGTCATGTGACTTCTGGTACACGTTCCTGCCGAGTAGGCAGCTGACTGTAGTGGCAGCTCCCTGTTGTGCACTAGCACGTCCTGTACCCATGGATACACAACATCCCCCAAGAGAGGAGAAGAGAGAGAGAGAGAGATGGGAGACAGTAGGAGGATGTCACAGTAGCACCTTCCTGAACAATCCCAACAGTCTTGATGTTCAGGTAAGACCCGATAGGACCTCATCTCTCTCTGTCTGCCCAGTTGGCTAGGGTTAGAGTTAGGGTGACACTGTCATTGTGGGGGGAAGCAAGTCTGACCAACCCAAACTGTAGCAGGCAAAATTGAAGATTTTCAGGGATGAGAACAAGTACGAAGAGAGAGTGTTTATGAAGAGGAAATGAGAGCAAGAGAGAAAGAGAGAGAGGGAGAGATTGATAAAGAGAGAACGAGTGGGAGGGAGTCTGTGTTTCCAAGGTACCCCACTGGTGATTAATGAGGGTGTGATAGAGGTTATTCTCGTTCCTCACCCCCCCCATCCTTCCATCCCTCTCCCTTTACTTTCTCCCTTAGTTTTCTCCTCCCTCTCTCTGCCAAAACAGCCCAGGCCTGGCAGAGGCGTTCCTCAAACAGGGTAATGCAGTGTGGAAGACTGATCCATCCTGACTGGGTAATTGATTGAAGTGAAACGAAGAGGGGGAGGACATTAGCTGCGACACTCTACACTCATGTAGAGGGATGCATCCCTCACTTAGCTGATCAGATTAATGATTATGGAGTGGGCTTCGGTTATTGACTTTGCATTCTCAACTATCCCCAGCTGGCATGTAGATTGATTTGCTCAATAAGTTTGGACCTTTCATTTTAATTGAATTGTTCTAATGATAAATTGTGCAGTTTTAAAATATTTGGTCTGAAGAATATTAATATGGCTGAGTTGTCGTGGGGTTTAAACTGTGTGATCTGTGGAAAGAACTACTGCTGCAAATCGTAACTTTACCGAATGGACTGGGGTCACTTTACCTTTAGTGGTTCAGTTAAGGTTTGGACCTGGGTAGTTCTTTATAGATGGCCCTTGTACTCTAGATCAGTGGTTCCCAACCTTTTCCAGTCTGGGGACCACCGAATCACTGTCAAAAGCTTTTGAGAACCACCAGTAGATTATACATTTTTTTATAAAATATCTTGCCGGTCAAATTTGTAACATATTAAATGCCTATTATTATGTTTAAACATTTGCATTGTGAAAAGTAATGTAAAATTCCTTAAAATAAATCATTCAAAACAATTGATTGATAAATTGCAGTACGCAGACCGTAGTTTGAAAACCCCTGCTGTAGATGATGCCCTATAAATTGCACCTTGAGGAGATAAAAAAAATGTTGTATTATAGTATATATGGATTACTAGTGGAGACCTGATCCAGACAGAGACATCATCTGAGCTCATTTTAAACCCATCTGCAGCCATGTGAGCCCGACTCTAACAGTGCATTCGGAAAGTATTCAGACCCCTTGACTTTTTTCACTTTCTGTTACGTTACAGCCTTATTCTAAAATTGATTAAATAGTTTATTTTTCCCCTTATCAATCTAAGCACAATACCCTATAATGACAAAGCAAAAACAGGTTTGATTTTGTATAATAAAAAATTTAAAAATATCCATTTACATAAGTTTTCAGACCGTTTACTCAGTACTTTGTTGAAGCAACTTTGGCAGCGATTACAGCCTCAAGTCTTCTTGGGTATGACGCCACAAGCTAGGCACAGCGGTATTTGTGGTGTTTCTCCCGTTTTTCTTTGCAGATCCTCTCAAACTATGTCAGGTTGGATGGGGAGTGTTGTTGCACAGCTATTTTCAGGTCTCTCCAGAGGTGTTCGATCAGGTTCAAGTCCGGGCTCTGGTTGGGCCACTCAAGGACATTCAGAGACTTGTCCCGAAGCCACTCCTGCGTTGTCTTGTCTGTGTGCTTAGGGTCGTTGTCTTGTTGGTATGTGAACCTTTGCCCCAGTCTGAGGTCCTGAGCGCTCTGGAGCAGGTTTTCTTCAAGGATCTCTCTGTATTTTGCTCTGTTAATCTTTCCCTCAATCCTGACTGGTCTCCCAGTCCCTGCCAGTGGAAAAACATCCCAACAGCATGACACTACCATCACCATGCTTGACCGTAAGAATGGTGCCAGGTTTCCTCCAGATGAGACGCTTGGCATTCAGGACAAAGAGTTCAATCTTGGTTTCATCAGACTAGAGCATCTTGTTTCTCATGGTCTGAGAGTCCTTTAGGTGCCTTTTAGCAAACTCCAAGCGGGCTGTCATGTGCCTTTTACTGAGGAGTGGTTTCCATCTGGCCACTCCATACCATAAAGGCCTGATTGATGGAGTGCTGCAGGTGCTCCCATCTCAACAGAGGAACTCTGTAGCTCTGTCAGAGTGACCCTTGGGTTCTTGGTCACCTCCCTGACCAAGGCCCTTCTCAGTTTGGCTTGGTGGCCAGCTCTAGGAAGAGTCTTGGTGGTTCCAAACTTCTTCCATTTAAGAATGTTGGAGGCCACTGTGTTCTTGGGGACCTTCATTGCTGCAGACATTTTTTGGTAACCTTCCTGTGCCTCGACACAATCCTGTCTCGGTGCTCTATGGACAATTCATTTGACCTCGTGGCTTGGTTTTTGCTCTGACATGCACTGTCAACTGTGACCTTATATAGACAGGTGTGTGCCTTTCCAAATAATGTCCAATCAATTGAATTGACCACAGGTGGACTCCAATCAAGTTGTAGAAATATCTCAAGGATGATCAATGGAAACAGGATTTGCCTGAGCTAAATTTTGAGTCTCATAGCAAAGGGTCTGAATTCTTATTTAAATAAGGTATTTCTGTTTTTTGTGGGAAAAGGGAAGGGGTCTGAATACTTTCCGAATGCACTGTAATTTTGAAGCAGAGTGACGTTTGGGGGGGAAGACGAATTTCTTTTGTCTGGGGCGAAATGTTGAATGCTGTGTCTTCAACGAGTTGTCATGAAAATCCCGCAGGCTTTGGTGGAGTGTCTGAGATGGCTGCCTCTGCCTTCAGCTCCCTGCTGTCTGCTGATGACTAATTCCCTCTCCACACACACTCGATATTAAAACGCTTAAATTGGCTTCAGCAAGCCCATTATTAACACACTCATTAGTACTGATTGAATGCTCAAGAGCCATCGTACCATCGTTTTACCACGCCTGCTCCAACATCCTCCTCGTCTATCTGTCTAGCAGATTCGTAATCTTCACACAGAGGTTCTGAGTCATTTTGGTCCTTCTGAGGTGCCATTGAGCTTAGTTTCAGGGTGTCTCGGTGCTAACCTCATAGCTCTGGCCAATTAGTCCCATCTGGACCTGCTCTTCCTGCCATCTGGTCCTCTTTTCGCTCTAAATGGCCAATCACCTCGTGAGTTCTGGTTTCAAAATGGCTCCGGTGTAACATTCCTGGCTAGAGGGAGGTGTGATGAAGGATGAATGAAGGGCAACATAGAGCTTTACAGGGTAGATATAGTTATGGCTTTTCAATTGATGAAGTCCCTTTCACTTTATGCTACTACACACAATATGATTTTCCAATCTGTCACAGTATAAAGTGCTGACCATCTTAGGAGGGAGATTACTTAGAGAACGATACAGACTTCATGTTACCATTTGACATTTACATTTTAGTCCTTTAGCAGACACTCTTATCCAGAGAATGCATACAAACCACAACATTTCATTTCATTTTTTTGGAACACTTCACCTGTAGTTTCATGTTATCACATGTTGCTTTGCATGGTGTCACATATTATCACATTAACTTCAATTAAGATCACATGTGATTACATGAAAACATGTGTTTTTGGAACACTTCACATGTGAAATTCATGTGGTTTTTCCATAAGCCTGATTCCTCAAATCAAAAGTTGCCTACCGCCAAACTCAGTTTGGAAAGGGAGACAGAAGAAGGGGTAAACCAAGCTAAGGTGGATATCATGTCGGTGTATGCCAGAGAGGATGGTGATACAGGTGATTGGTGATGTGTGTGTGTGTAGGCCTACCTAACCAGGGGTACTGAGAGGAAATGCAGATCGTGATTCTGCTGCTGGTGCTGTACTGGTGGTGACGATGGTGATGGTTGTGATGTTGGTTTGGCCTCTCCTGTCAATCAATCAATCACATGTATTTTATAAAGCCCTTTTTACATCAGCAGTTGTCACAAAGTGCTTACACAGATACCCAGCCTGACTGCTCTATGCAGATGAGTGTGAGGAGAGCAGCCTGTATGAGAACTATCTGTGTGGCTACCATGGCCGAGGCCTGGGGGTCTCTCCACTGAGGGACAGAACTGAGACTACTGCATTACTATTGTCTCTCTGAAATACCATAACCCTATTCAACACCCATAGATTCAAACAGACAGAGGCACACACATGGACAATAAAACAGACAAGCATGTATGCATGGCAGTGGAGGCTGCTGAGGGAAAACGGCTCATAATAATGGCTGGAACAGAGCGATTGGAATGGAATCAAACACTGTGTTTGATGTATTTAATACCATTCCACCTATTCCACTCCAGCCATTACCATGAGCAAGTCCTCCCCAATTAAGGTGCCACCAACCTCCTGTGATGCACGCACGCACACACACACACACACACACACACACACACACACACACACACACACACACACACACACACACACACACACACACACACACACACTAGCCAAACTCATAAGGCTGGCCTCGGTGTCATAGTCTAACATTAATATTTACAACTGTGAATACTGAATGGAGTCAAGTGGATGGTGTACTGATTGTCAAAATGGAAGGGGATTTTTCTGCTCTACAATGATTGACTGTGACATCCATGTAAATCACCACGGCTGTATGAAACTGACTACACTGTTAAGAGGCTGATTTACATAGAAAATTCTTACACACTCCCCAAATCCCAAATCTAAATTCTTCTTCTCCAGATGGCAGATCTGCATTTTAAATCCTTCGTTTTCTTGAGTTCTCTGTTTGGAATTCCTTTAGAGGCTAGATCCAGTCGACCAGAAAGATGTGGGTTTCTGCTAATGATTTCTCTTATCACCTAAATGGGTTTGATGAGATGAGGGAGCGCAGTGCAGCGAAGCTGCTAGCTATTACAACTTCTCTGTAAAAACCGCAAGCATGCACACACACACACACACACACACACACACAATCACACACACACACACACACACACACACACACACACACACACACACACACACACACACACACACACACACACACACAGACACAGACACAGACACAGACACAGACACAGACACAGACACAGACACACACACACACACAGACACAGACACAGACACAGACACACACACACACACAGACACAGACACAGACACTCACACTCCAAAACAACAGAGCTGCTATGGTGCTGTACCACCTGCCTCTTATTAACCCCCTCATCAAGCATAATAATATTACTGCTAATCCAATTGTCTCAGCCCACAACCTTCCTACAGCATTCCTACAGCCTTACACAGCATTCCTACAGTCTTACCACAGCTTTCCTACAGCATTCCTACAGCATTCCTACAGTGTTCCTACAGGCTTCTTACAGGCTTCCTGCAGCCTTCACACTGCATTCATACAGCATTCATACAGTGTTCCCACAGCAGGAATGGGCTGGATTGGGTTTTCCCCTCTTTCCCCGCATTGGGGAAGTCAAATGAAAAGTAAAGCACTCCTGGCTTACACATACATTTGTTTATCTCTTGCTATTTTGCCATGTTTCTTGATTTTTCTTTCTCCCTATTGCATCTCTCTCCCTCTCTATCTTATGTGAGTGCAGAGGAAGTGGAGGTCAGAACGTGGTGAGCAGAACCCGGCTGGGTGTCTGGATCTGATTAGAAAAAGCACTTTCTGTGTGACTGTGTCTCCTGCTTACCTCATGGGAGGCTCTCTAACCGTTAATCAAACAGGGGGAACTACTGAAAGAGGCATCAAATCGCTCTCTCTTCCCTACTAGTTCTTGATTCGTATATATTTTATTTTTCTCTCCCTCCCCACTAGCATCCCAAACCTCCCTTTCCTAAGTCTTCCTGGTTGTTTTGATCCACTGGCATAGGGCTGCTGTTTTGATTAGTTGATGAGGTGTGGTCAACCCGGTCATAGAGGGAATTGTAATGTGAGGAGTGCTGGGAGTTATTTTACCCCTGTAGTCCTCACTGCGACTGTCAGGTAAATTCATTTGAGGCTGTGGCTAATGATTTCCCCCCCCAGCCCTGTAAATGCAGTGTGTGTGTGTGTGTGTGTGTGTGTGTGTGTGTGTGTGTGTGTGTGTGTGTGTGTGTGTGTGTGTGTGTGTGTGTGTGTGTGTGTGTGTGTGTGTGTGTGTGTGTGTGTGTGTGTGTGTGTTCACACAGTGTTAACTCATGCATAGTCAGAAAGCACCCAGACTCTGAAGAAATCACTGTAGAAATACTAAGCACCTCGTAGACTTTTTACAAGCTCTGCTATAATGAAACTCCTTAATATGACATATACTGAGCTTATATGGTATATAGGCTTTTCCTAGTTGTTGTAAAACTACATTCATTGTTAAAAGACCAGAGACTCCTTATTAAGAAGCCAATCAGAGGTTATTGAACCTTAATCCCCGAAAGAGTGTGACTGAAGCACTATTGGACACTTTTAAACAATGTCCTCAAACAGTTGGTTGACTTGGTCATGCCTTTAATTGCTAAGGAAACAGGATTAAGCATGTACAATCACCAATGGTCTGTCCTTAGACTTACCAGATCCTGCTAGTACCACATTTGTCCTAGGTTATCTTGCAAGGGAATAGAAGGTTCAAGTATTCATCCCCTTTGGCGTTTTTCCTATTTTGTTGCATTACAACCTGTAATTTAAATGGATTTTTATCGGATTTCATGTAATGGACATACACAAAATAGTCCAAATTGGTAAAGTGAAATGAAAAAAAAAAATTGATTTAAAAAAATTAAAAATACAATAAAAATGAAAGTGGTGCGTGCATATGTATTCACCCCCTTTGTTATGAAGCCCCTAAATAAGATCTGGTGCAACCACTTACCTTCAGAAGTCACATAATTAGTTAAATAAAGTCCACCTGTGTTCAAACTAAGTGTCACATGATCTCAGTAAATATTCACCTGTTCTGAAAGGCCCCAGAATCTGCAACCTCTAAGCAAGGGGCACCACCAAGCAAGCAGCACCATGAAGACCAAGAAGCTCTCCAAACAGGTCAGGGACAAAGTTGTGGAGAAGTACAGATCAGGGTTGGGTCATACACTTTGAACATCCCACGGAGCACTGTTAAATCACTTTAAGCCGTACACTCCACAGAGCTGGGCTTTACGGAAGAGTGACCAAAAAAAAAGACATTGCTTAAAGAAAAAAATAAGCATTCACATTTGGTGTTTGCCAAAAGGCATGTGAGAGACTCCCCAAACATATGGAAGAAGGTACTCTGGTCAGTTGAGACTAAAATTGGCCATCAAGGAAAACGCTATGTCTGGCGCAAACCAAACACCGCCCATCATCCCGAGAACAACATCCCACAGTGAAGCATGGTGGTGGCAGCATCATGCTTTGGGTATGTTTTTTCATCGGCAGGGACTGGGAAACTGGTCAGAATTGAAGGAATGATGGATGACGCTAAATACAGGGACATTTTGGAGGGAAGCCTGTTTCCGTCTTCCAGAGATTTAAGACTTGGACAGAGGTTCACCTTCCAGCAGGACAATGACCCTAAGCATACTGCTAAAGCAACACTTGAGTGGTTTAAGGGGAAACATTTAAATGTCTTGGAATGGCCTAGTCAAATCCCAGACCTCAATCCAATTGAGAATCTGTAGTATGACTTAAAGATTGCTGTACACCAGCGAAACCCATCCAACTTGGAAAAATGCCAAAGGGGGTGAATACTTTCGCAAGCCACTGTAAACACTTTAGTCTGAGACTGACATCATTGAAGTAATTTGTGGTGACAAGGGGCACGAGGAGCGTTGTACAAAACAAGGTCATCAAAGATTGGATCGTCTCTAACCAATCAGAGTATCAAAACCAATGACACATTTTCAAACCTCTGTTTTACTCATGTGTGTTCTGGCTCTGGACCAACTCATTGGTTTCTGGACCAATCAGATGGCCTCTAATGTGATCGCATTTGGTGAAGGGTTGGGGAGGTATTCAGATCCAGACTCATTGCGGAGAAGAAACTAACGTCCGTGGGCGTGGCGTAGCGTTTGGCCCTAAACAAGGAGTCTGGGTCGTTCCATCAATTCGGTTTTCTGAGAGGTAAACATATTTTTTTCTTATGGATTTCACCAAATGTTATTATTTTATTAATTCTGTCATAAAGAGTTTATGTTCAACTTCATGAGAAAAAAACTTGAGGTTAAATTAAAAATAATGTCTACAGTAAGTGCCTATTTTAAGTACCAAATAAAGTTAAGTTAAAAAAAAGTAACAGGATTGACCGTAACAGGGTTGATGATTTCATCTTAAATCAGCCATTAATCCCCTTGTGACAGGGGGAATGGAAGCTTGTTGTGTGCAACAGGGAGTGGAAAATTAATGCACGCTTAATTTTGTGGCTCCCGAGTGGCGCAGGGGTCTAAGGTACTGCATCTCAGTGCTAGAGGCATCACTATAGACCCTGGTTCAATTCCAGGCTGAATCACATCCTGCCATGATTGGTAGTCCCATAGGGCGGCGCACAATTGGCCCAGCGTCGTTAGGGTTTGGCCGGGGTAGGCCATCATTGTAAGTAAATCCTTTTGTAAAATTCACAATAATTATTTTTCTTCTACATTTATAGCCTGTCTATCTATGCGTAATAGGGTTGACGTGTTACGCTCGACCTGCCCACAAAAACACCAGCAAATGGCCAAAAAGAGTAGAACCAGCTCACCTGCTTTTACACTATGATTTAACTATTAGATGTTCAATGTTTCTTTGAAAGAGGGTGCATGGAGGGACATGTCAAAATGCTGCATTTTTGCACTTTAGCAAGTCTTTATTAATATAAAAATCTGATTTATTGAATTCTCCATGTGGTCTATATTAAAGGGCACTTAATTGACTTTAACAAGCTTTACAATTCAATATTGGGGCACAATTTCTACTTTAAATATCAGGGGACGCAAAAGGCACTCTATTCATGGAACGGCCCTACTATGTTAGAAACAGGAGGTCCATTTGGACTAATAAAGAAACAAATTAAGACTTGTTATTTCTTCCATTAGTTTGTTGAAATGCTAATTGTAACAGTATTTACAGTAGCAAATAAGTTGTCCTTAGAATGACCACATGCCTACAAGAGACAATTTGTCCGAAGGCCCATTTGGAGTAACACATTGTGGTCCACATTGTGGAAGAAATTGTGTTACAGTAATTCAGTTGTAGCTCAGTGTAGCCATGTCTTGAACCTTAACCTGTCATTGCATACTAATATACTAGTTAAAACTAAAATGTTCTCCTGGTTCTCCTTTATGTCCTTCTCTCTGCTGGTTGTTAACGTGATGGTCCCCCCTACCATAGTGGTGATGTCATCCAGGCTGAGTTTACTCCCCACATGGCTGTATGCCTCCCAGGCCCCACAAAAACAGAAACACGTTGCTAATAGCTACCAGATCCACCTCATTAGTTAATTGTGTGTTGTGTAAAGGTCTTAATCTGTATACTGTAACTAACAGCCCACTGACATTTACACTAATGCTAACAGATAACCTCTGAAAATATTCACACTGTTATGTTGTTCTGTTGGACATTCATAGTTACGCTATTGTCGTATTCAAAGAGCATCACTATGGTCTTGATATGAAAATCCCACAGTAGTATGATTACTACAGGGGATCAGTGAAAAAAAGCTATATTAAATGCTAACAATGTCTATATGTAATCCCCCTCTGCTTCTATTCTATGGTCCTGCCATGCATCCCTGGTAGACTAAATATGTATTCTCACAATCAAATAAAATGTATAACATCAAGCACCACATAGTAGGCTGTTCAGTGAACAAAAAACTATGGCAACACCAGGAATGGTATTTTGATACGGTATGTTACATAAACACCTTCTTGTTCTACTTCAAGGGGCTTTGTGAGTTAGACTTGATCTATGGAGACTTGATCTCTTGATCTTGTTTCATTGTCTGCCTTCTTTTTAAATGGTTGACTGTCAATGTCAAATTGGAACTCTTTGTGAGTACTATAAAGAAATGGGCGTGAGTCATTACACAGCCATTGTTCATGACATGGCTACACAATGGAGCTAGTTTTCAATAAAAGCTGCAACAATGGGACAGGGTGTTAAATGAATCATGCCTTGAATGAGTGTTCCTTCTATTGTTGGGATTGGTAGCCAAGCTCAAACTGCTCCAATGGAGTCCCTATCCATAAGACTTTCCCTACAAAAGACTTTCCCAGACAAATGGCGTATTTTAACCTCCTGCCTTTTACATGGTCATGCTTATCTGAAATATATCTTTCTCAAAGCAATTATTCCCAGGTGAAAGGCATTTTATACTCTACATAGACTTTCATTCTCGTGTCAAACATGAGCTAATGGAAATATATCATCTTGATAAAGATAGTTGTGACACTGTAAATGCAGTTACAGTATGTATGTGGTACAAAAATTATTCAAACGGAACACACACACACACACACACACACACACACACACCTCCATACATGCTTAGTCCACATAACACTCATCTCCAGATTGAACACAACCAAAGACTCAATTGAATAACACTGCACATGCAAGTAAATGCTTCCCATATAGTTGAGTTCACGGATTGGCCGGCCCCTCTGTGCTGGTAAAAAAAATATATATATATATATTTGGATTTATGACGTTATTTATTTCCGGAAGGAGAATGCTGAGAGTGCTTGCAACTGTTCAATCCAAAGTGTCATCAATCAAACAACAAATCAGAAAAATGTATGAGTTATCGCTGCTTCTGAGAACAGTCAAAGACATTAATCAATGAGGAAAAAATCTGATTGTTGAAAGTCGAAGGTAAAGATGGGATGTTATTTTTACAACTTAGTGAGGAGGTTCCTTTAGGTGTGAAACTGACGGACCAGGCACTTTCTCAACAATGTACTAGCAGAATAGCAGCTTCATAGTCTTGCAGAACTGTCAAGGTTTTCCAGATGATTTAGAACACTAGAACATTTGGAGCTTTTGGAAAATTGCAACACTACTAACATTCCAGCAGGGCCTAAAGACTACATGTAACATATTCAATTCAAATCAAATCAAATATTATTTGTCACATGCGCCGAATACAACCGGTGTAGACCTTGCAGTGAAATGTTTACCGTGCATACAAGCCCAATGACGTTTTAAGAAAAATAAGTGTTCAGTCAAAAAAAAAATAAGGAAAACAATCAAATAAAAATAACATAACAAATAAGAGAGCAGCAGTAAATAACAATAGAGAGGCTATATACAGGGGGTGCCGTAACAGAGTCAATGTGCGGGGGCACAGGTTAGTCGAGGTAATTGAGATAATATTTACATGTAGGTAGAGTTAAAGTGACTACGCATTGATAATAAACAGAGAGTAGCAGAAGCGTAAAAGAGGGGGTGGGGGGGCAATGCAAATAGTCTGGGTAGCCATTTGATTAGCTATTCAGGAGTCTTATGGCTTGGGGTAGAAGCTGTTAAGAAGCCTATTGGACCTAGACTTGGAGCTCCAGTACTGCTTGCAGTGCGGTAGCAGAGAGAACACTCTATGACTAGGATGGCTGGAGTCTTTGACAATTTTTAGGGCCTTCCTCTGACACTGCCTGGTATAGAGGTCCTGGATGGCAGGAAGCTTGGCCCCAGTGATGTACTGGGCCGTACACACTACCCTCTGTAGTGCATTTGCGGTCGGAGTCCGAGCAGTTACCATACCAGGCAGTGATGTAACTGATCAGGATGCTCTCGATGGTGCAGCTGTAGAACTTTTTGAGGATCTGAGTACTCATGCCAAATTATTTTCAGTCTCCTGAGGTGGAATAGGCTTTGTCGTGCCCTCTTCACGACTGTCTTGGTATGTTTGGATCACAATAGTTTGTTGGTGATGTAGACACCAAGGAACTTGAAGCTCTCAACCTGCTCCACTACAGCCCCGTCGATGAAAATGGGGGCGTGTTCGGTCCTCCTTTTCCTGTAGTCCACAATCATCTCCTTTGTCTTGATCACGTTGAGGGAGAGGTTGTTATCCTGGCACCACATGGCCAGGTCTCTGACCTCCTCCCTATAGGCTGTCTCATCATTGTCGGTGATCAGGCCTACAACTGTTGTGTGATCGGCAAACATAATGATGGGTTTGGAGTCGTGCCTGGCCATGCAGTAGTGGATGAACAGGGAGTACAGGAGGGGACTGAGCACGCACCCCTGGGGAGCTCCAGTGTTGAGGATCAGCGTGGCAGATGTGTTGCTACCTACCCTCACCACCTGGGGGAGGCCCGTCAGGAAGTCCAGGATCCAGTTGCAGAGGGAGGTGTTTAGTCCCAGGTTCCTTAGCTTAGTGATGAGCTTTGAGGGTACTATGGTGTTGAACGCTGAGCTGTAGTCAATGAATAGCATTCTCACATAGGTGTTCTTTTTGTCTAGGTGGGAAAGGGCAGTGTGGAGTGCAATAGAGATTGCATCATCTGTGGATCTGTTTGGGCGGTATGCAAATTGGAGTGGGTCTAGTGTTTCTGGGATAATGGTGTTGATGTGAGCAATTACCAACCTTTCAAAGCACTTCATGGCTACGGACGTGAGTGCCACGGATCTGTAGTCATTTAGGCAGGTTGCCTTTGTGTTCTTGGGCACAGGGACTATGGTGGTTTGCTTGAAGCATGTTGGCATTACAGACTCAATCAGGGACATGTTGAAAATGTCAGTGAAGACACCTGCCAGTTGGTCAGCATATGCCCGGTGCACACGTCCTGGTAATCCATCTGGTAATCCATCTGTTTAAATGTCTAGTAAGACATTTAAACATGTCGGCTACAGAGAGCGTGATCACACAGTCGTCCGGAACAGCTGATGCTCTCATGCATGCCTCAGTGTTGCTTGCCTCGAAGCGAGCATAGAAGTGATTTAGCTTGTCTGGTAGGCTTGTGTCACTGGGCAGCTCGCGGCTGTCCTTCCCTTTGTAGTCTGTAATAGTTTGCAAGCCCTGCCACATCCGACGAGCGTCCGAGCCGGTGTAGTATGATTCAATCTTAGCCCTGTATTGATGCTTTGCCTGTTTGATGGTTCATCGCAGGGCATAGCGGGATTTCTTGTAAGCTTCTGGGTTAGAGTCCCGCACCTTGAAAGCTCTACCCTTTAGCTCAGTGCGAATGTTGCCTGTAATCCATGGCCTCTGGTTGGGGTATGTATGTACAGTCACTGTGGGGACGACGTCCTCAATGCACGTATTGATAAAGCCAGTGACTGATGTGGTGTATTTCTCAATGTCATCGGAAGAATCCCGGAACATGTTCCAGTCTGTGAGAGCAAAACAGTCCTGTAGTTTAGCATCTGCTTCATCTGACCATTTTTTAATAGACCGAGTCACTGATGGGGGGGATAGAGTTGTGGTCGGATTTACTAAATGGAGGACGAGGGAGGTTTAGCTCTGTAAGCATCTCTGTGTGTGGCGTACAAGTGATATAGAATTTTTTTTCCCTCTGGTTACACATTTAACATGTTGATAGAGATTTGGTTGAACTGATTTAAGTTTCCCTGCATTAAAGTATCCGGCCACTAGGAGCGCCGCTTCTGGGTGAGTGGTTTCCTGTTTGCTTATTTCCTTATACAGCTGGCTGAGTGTGGTCTTAATGCCGGCATCTGTCTGTGTTGGTAAATAAACACCCACGAAAAGTATAGCTGAGAACTCTCTAGGCAAGTAGTGTGGCCTGCAATTTATCATAATATACTCTACTTCAGGCGAGCAAAATCTAGAGACTTCCTTAGATTTCGTGCACCAGCTGTTGTTTTTCAAATATGAACAGACCCCCCCCCCCCCCCCCCCCCTGGTCTTACCGGAGTGTGCTATTCTATCCTGCCGGTGCAGCGTGTATCGCGCTAGCTGAATATCCATGTCGTCATTCAGCCACGATTCCGTGAAACATAGGATATTACAGTTTTTGATGTCCCGTTGGTAGGATATTCGTGATCGTACCTCGTCTAGTTTATTGTCCAATGATTGCACGTTGGCGAGGAATATTGACGGTAACGGCAGCTTTCCTAGTTGCCTTC
This sequence comes from Oncorhynchus clarkii lewisi, assembly GCF_045791955.1. Classification (NCBI taxonomy): domain Eukaryota; kingdom Metazoa; phylum Chordata; class Actinopteri; order Salmoniformes; family Salmonidae; genus Oncorhynchus; species Oncorhynchus clarkii. Next base: position 58,537,766 of record NC_092162.1, on the reverse strand, counting down.
TGCTGGTCCGGATGAGTCATCTGGCTCTTCTTCCTCTGCGTCACTTCCTTTTGCGAATAATTGCCCTGTGGGGTGTTTGGAGAATATCGTGTGAGTCCTGCTTGCTGCTGTTGTTGTTGTTGTTGTTGTTGTTGAAAAAATATTTGTCTAATCCGAGGTGATTGATTGCTGTCCTGATATCCAGAAGCTCTTTGTCTAATCCGAGGTGAGTGAACGCTGTCCTGATATCTAGAAGCTCTTTTCTGCCGTAAGATACGGTTGCAGAAACATTATATACAAAATAATTTACAAATATCGCAAAAAAAAACACATAATAGCACAATTGGTTAGGAGACCATAAAACAGCGTCCATCTCCTCCGGCTCCATTTAGGCAGACTACCTTAGTGTTCTTGGGCACAGGGATTATGGTGGTCTGCTTGAAACATGTTGGTATTACAGACTCAGTCAGGGACAGGTTGAAAATGTCAGTTGGTCAGCGTATGCTCTGAGTACACGTCCTGGCCTTGTGAATGTTGACCTGTTTAAAGGTCTTACTCACATCGGCTACGGAAGGCGTGATCACACAGTCGTCCGGAACAGCTGACACTCTCATGTATGCTTCAGTGTTGTTTACCTCGAAGCGAGCATAGAAGTAATTTAGCTCATCTGATTATCAGTGTCGTAGTTCTGCCACAACTCTGTGAAACATGAGATATTACAGTTTTTATTGTCCCGTTGGTAGGATATTCGTGATCGTAGTTCTTCTATTTAATTATCGAATGATTATACTTAGGCTAATATGATTGATGGTAGAGGCAGATTACGCATTCGCTGTCGGATCCTTACAAGGCACCCCGACCTACGTCCCCGATATCTCCGTCTCTTTCTCATGTGAATGACAGGGATTTGGGCCTTGTCGGGTGTCTGGAGAAAATCCTTTGCATCCGACTCATTAAAGAAATAATCTACGGCCAGTACGAGGTGAATAATGGCTGTCCTGACATCCATAAGCTCTTTCAGTCATAAGAGAAGGTGGCAGGAACATTATGTACAAAATTTGTTACACATAACGCAAAATAACACACACAATAGCACAATTGGTTAGGAGTCCGCAAAATGGCCGCCATCTCCTCCGGTGCCATTCTCACGCCCTTCTCATTTCCATATTAACAGTAAATGTGTGACACTCATAGTAAACGTAAATGTATTTTATGTTTGGTATGGTTACATAAGACAGAATGTTATTTAATCCAAAAAAGAAAGGAGGTAGATTGGTCCTTGAGGATGGGTAGGTGTGTAACGTGAATGTCTAGCAACAAAAAGTTGTGTGTTCATATCACATCATGGACTTTTGCATTTTAGCTAATCAGCAACTTTGTAAATACTTAATACTTTTTAGCTACTTTGCAACTACCTAACCTTAATCCTAACCTTAACCCTTAATCCTAACCCTTTTAGCTAACGTTAACAACCTAGCTAATATTAGCCACAACAAAGTGGAATTCATAACATTTCATACTCATTTGTAATATAATGTAAGAATTGTAATTTGTAACATATACGAAATGGATGATGGACATCCACAAACTAATGCATACCATACAAAATGAACTTCATAATAAATGGAAGATAACATCACAAAAATAACATCATAATAAATGGAAGGATATAGATTTACAGTTACTATGTTAGGTTTATCTCTGAGTCCAGGTTCATCATTCTAAAGCGGGTTTAAGCCCTTTTCTCTATACAATATAGAGAGATAGTGCTTTGAGGATTTCCATGACCACTGGAGCTGTATATATATGCAGTGGCTTCAGAAAGTACACACACCCTTGACTTTTTCCACATTTTGTTGTGTTACAGGCTACATTTCAAATTGATACATTTAAATGTTGTGTCACTGGCCTACATACAATACCCCATAATGTCAAAGTGGAATTATGTTTTTAGACATTTTTACAAATTAATCAAAATTGAAAAGCTGAAAGTCTTGAGTCAATATGTATTCAACTCCTTTGTTAAGGCAAGCATAAATACATTCAGGACTCAAATTATCTTAATAAGTCACATAATAGGCTGCCTCGTGATTTACATGATTATTATCTCTGTACCCCACACATTCAATTATCTGAAAGGTCTCTCAGTCGAGCAGTGAATTTCAAACACAGATTCGACCACAAAGACCAGAGATATTTTCCAATGCCTCGCAAAGAAAAGCATCTATTGGTAGATGTGTTCAAATAAAACATACTTGGAATACCCCTTTGAGCATGGTGTAGTTATTCATTGCACCTTGGATGGTGTATCGATACACCCAGTCACTATACAAATATACAGGCGTCCTTACTAACTCAGTTGCTGGAGGAAGGAAACTGCTCGGGGATTTCATCATGAGGCCAATGGTGACTTTAAAACAGTTACAGTTGAATGGCTGTGATAGGAGAAAACTGAGGATGGAGCAACAACATTGTAGTTACTCCACAATACTAACCTAAATGAAAAAGAAGGAAGACTACAGAATGAAAAAAATATTAAAAAACATGCATCTTGTTTGCAGTAAGGCACTAAAGTAAAACTGCAAAGAACGTTACGTCCTGAATACAAAGTATTATGTTTGGGGCAAATCCAACACAACACATCACTGACGACCACTTCATATTTTCAAGCATGGTGGTGGCTTCATCTTGTTATGGGTATGCTTGTCATTGGCAAGGGCAAGGGAGTTTTTTTTAGGATAGAAAGAAACGGAATAGAGATCTGCTTTCCAACAGACATGGGGAGACAAATTCCCCTTTCAGCAGGACAACAACCTAAAACACAAGGCAAAATATACACTGGAGTTGCTTACCAAGACGACATTGAACTTTCCTGAGTTGCCTAGATAGTTTTGACTTAAATCAGTATGACAATCTATGGCAAGACTTGAAAATGGGATATTGTATGTAGATGGTTGAGAAAAACATTTAATCCATTTTGATTTCAGGCTGTAACACAACGAAATGTGGAATAAGTCAAGGGGTGTGAATACTTTCTGAAGGCACTGTAGGCTTGGAATTCTCAGAGCCCTTAGTGGTGAAGCATCACAGTATGATCACTCAGCTCAGCTCACTGATGGTTGGTGTGAAGAGGCTGGTGGTAGGCAGGGATGTGGAAAAATGCATAGCAACAGACTCTCTCCTTCTCTCCCCTTCTCTCGTTCACACACACATACGCACACACACACACTCAAATAATAATGGGCCCAGATGAAAGATTCCACCCTCAAGCGAAATGGTGTAAGTATAATTTTGAAGCAGAGCTCAACGTCATGGGTAGTGAATCACCAGCAACATCCAAAGGAGAAGATTTGCCTCTCCCTGTTGGATCCATTCTCCTGTTCTTAACAGTGGAACTAGTGATGGTCTGCTTTGCACTGGCATTATGCTCACCGTCACTCTCCTGTTGTTCCATCCCACTCCCCATCCCACTCCCCATCCCACGGTGCCTCTCCCCTCTTGTCATATTACCTTATCATGTCTCTCTCCCTGTAATACATGTGAATTTGGCACAAAGCCTACAGGGGGGATGGGGAAGGAAAGATGTGCAGCAGCAGAGGGAGTAGGGTATACATTTCTCTTCATTTCTTGCCAAGTCCTATTATTCCAACATTGACTCCTGACTGTGCTGTGGCGTAGTAGCTATGTGAGTGTGATTTGCCTGCCTGGTTGGTGGAACCTAGGGATTCTATTTTGGGTCATCACACACACTGGGGGAGAGGAACCCACATTTGTCACCGTTAATTACAGCTTTCTACTTCCTGAGAAATCATTTGCCTCTGTAGACTTTAGATTTCAGGAACCAACAGGCCTCTGGCAATTAGCACATCAAGGAGATGTACTGTGTGTGTGTTTTGTGTATTTGTGTTGTGTGTGTGTGTGGAGTCTGCATGCATGTGTGCGTGCATGCGTGTGCGCATGTATTTGTGAGAGGTTTGCAACTGCAATTTTCATAAGGATTCTCAGAATTGTCTTAATTTTGGTCAATTTGACCACATAAGATTTGGTTCGAAGTGAATAGCTGCTGCCGTCTGTGAGCGCTATATTTGTTCAACAGATTTATTGAAAAAGCAACATACTGTATCCATTTATCTTTCTGTTGTTTTCTCCTCCCACTCTATCCCTTTTTGCCATGCTGATATCAGTCTGTCTAACCATGGAGGTTTGGTTTACTCCTATAGGGTCATGTGCTTGCAATGCATTTCTTGTTTGGTTGTATCCAGATAAACTGTATAAAGGATTTATTGCTCATGTTTGGATTATGATTTGATAGTAAGCTGTGCATCATTCTGATGAACAGTTGCATACACGTTAACATTTTGGTAAATTCACTTTTTTTGCTTAAAGAACTTCTAAAAGAGATTGGTGTGTTTTTTAAGCATCTAATCATGAATTGGGGTTGTTCAATGACATGCGTGTATATTTTTTTTATCTATCACTTGATGGTTTCATTTCAGAGACACAAATAATCATGTTTTGTTGTAAAACATTACATACAGTGCATTCGGAAAGTATTCAGACCCCTTTCCTTTTTCCACATTTTGTTACGTTACAGCCTTATTCTAAAATGGATAAAAACAAACATCAATCTACACACATTACCCCATAAAGACAAAGTGAAAACACATTTTTAGAAATGTTTGCAAAATAAAAAACTGAAATACCTTAGTTACATAAGTATTTAGGCCCTTTGCTGTGAGATTTGATGAGAACAACTTTAGCAACTACTTACTACCTTTTAGCTACTTTGTGACTAATTAGCATGTTAGCTAACCCATCCCCTAAGCCTAACCTTAATCCTTTAAACTAACTCTTAACCCCTAACCCCTAGCTTATCTAAAGTTAGCCACCTAGCTAACTTTAGCGTTATCCACCTAGCCACCTAGCTGACATTAGCTACACAAATTGGAAATTGGAAAGTAACATACGTTTAGCAATTTTTATGTTGTATGAATTGTAATTCGTAACATATCATACTGTCATGTCTGCTGCCGCTCCCCTTCTCCGGTGCTCGAGGTCACCAGTTCATTCATCATTACTCACACCTGCATCATCGTTACGCGCACCTGCGCTTAAGTATGGGACTCACCAGGGCTCCATCATGTCATTTACCTCCCCTATATCTGTCACTTCCTCAGTTTCATTCTCGAGTCAGCATTGATGTTATGTTTCTCCTGTCCAGACGTTGTTCTTGTTTGGTTTCATGTCTATCTGTTATTAAATCCACACCCTGTCCTTGCTTCTCGTCTCCCAGCATCTGTTGTTACAGAATGCTGACTCCACAATTGGAAGAATCAGGGAGTTACATTTTGGGGGGGAGGGGGGGGGGGGGGGGGGGTGACGTCAGGTCCGGGTGTTTCTTCCGAAAGCAATCGGGGATGCCTCAGCTGGCTCGTCATGCTCACATGCCTCAGTTGGCTTGGGAGGTTCGCAAGCCTTGGTTGACTTGGCGGACGCCCACACGTCGGCCTGCTCATCAGGTTCCCACGCCTCGGCCGGCTCATCAGGCTCCCACACCTTGGGCCGGCCCGTCAGGCTCACCCAGGTAAGACGCCAGGTGGCGCCCCTAGAGGGGGGGTACTGTCATGTCTGCTCCTGCTCCCCCTCTTTGGTACTCAAGGTCACCAGTTCGCTCAGCATTACACACACCTGCCACCATCGTTACGTGCACTTGCGCTTAATTATGGGACTCACCTGGACTCCATCACCTCATTTACCTCCCCTATATCTGTCACTTCCTCAGTTTCATTCCCAAGTCAGCATTGATGTTATGTTTCTCCTTTCCAGACAATGTTCTTGTTTTGTTCATGTCTTTTATTAAATCCACACACTGTACCTGCTTATTGTCTCCCAGCGTCTGTCATTACGGGACCGTTACACATACAGTTGAAGTCACAGTTGAAGTCGGAAGTTTAACTACACCTTAGCCAAATACATTTAAACTCAGTTTTTCACAATTACCACCATTTAATCCTAGTAAAAATTCACTGTTTTAGGTCAGTTAGAATCACCACTTTATTTTAACAATGTGAAATGTCAGAATAATAGCAGAGAGAATGATTTATTTCAGCTTTTATTCTGTCATCACATTCCCAGTGAGTCAGAAGTTTACATACACTCAATTAGTATTTGGTAGCATTGCCTTTAAATTGGTTAACTTGGGTCAAATGTTTCGGGTAGACTTCCACAAGCTTCCCACAAGAAGTTGGGTGAATTTTGGCCCATCCCTCCTGACAGAGCTGGTGAAACTGAGTCAGGTTTGTAGGCCTCTTTGCTCGCACACGCTTTTTCAGTTGTGCCCACAAATTTTCTATAGGATTGAGGTCAGGGCTTTGTGATGGTCACTCCAACACCTTGAATTTGTTGTCCTTAAGCCATTTTGCAACAACTTTGGAAGTATGCTTGTGGTCATTGTCCATATGGAAGACCCATTTGTGACCAAGCTTTAACTTCCTGACTGATGTCTTGAGATGTTGCTTCAATATATCCACATAATTTTCCTCCCTCACGATGCCATCCATTTAGTGAAGTACACCAGTCCCTCCTGCAGCAAAGCACCCCCACAACATGATGCTGCCACCCCTGTGCTTCAAGGTTGGGATGGTGTTCTTCAGCTTGCAAACGTCCCCTTTTTTCCTCCAAACATAACGATGGTCATTATGGTCAACCGATTCTATTTATGTTTCATCAGATCAGAGGACATTTCTCCAAAAGGTACGATCTTTGTCCCCATGTGCAGTTGCAAACCGTAGTCTGGCTTTTTTTATAGCAGTTTTGAAGCAGTGGCTTCTTCCTTGCTGAGCGGCCTTTCAGCGGCCTGAGCGGCCTTTTTTATGTCGATATAGGACTTGTTTTACTGTGGATATAGATACTTTTGTACCTGTTTCCTCCAGCATCTTCACAAGGTAGTTTGCTGTTGTTCTGGGATTGATTTGCACTTTACGCACCAAAGTACTTCATCTCTAGGAGACAGAATGCGTCTCCTTCCTGAGCAGTATGACGGCTGCGTGGTCCCATGATGTACTATTGTTTGAAAAGATGAACGTGGTACCTTCAGGCATTTGGAAATTGCTCCCAAGGATGAACCAGACTTGTGGGGGTCTACAATTTGTTTTCTGAGGTCTTGGCTGATTTTTTTTTTCTTCCGATGATGTCAAGCAAAGAGCCACTGAGTTTGGATGTAGGCCTTGAAATACATCCACAGGTGCACCTCCCATTGACTCAAATGATGTCAATTAGCCTATCCGAAGCTTCTAAAGTCATGACATCATTTTCTGGAATTTTCCAAGCTGTTTAAAGGCACAGTCAACTTAATGTATGTAAGCTTCTGACCCACTGGAATTGTGATACAGTGAGTTATAAGTGAAAAATTCCGTCTGTAAACAATTGTTGGAAAAATTACTTGTGTCATGCACAAAGTAGATGTCCTAACCGACTTGCCAAAACTATAGTTTGTTAACAAGAAGTTTGTGGAGTGGTTGAAAAATGAGTAGTTTTAATGACTCCAACCTAAGTGTATGTAAACTTCCAACTCCAACTGTACGAAAAGGATGATAGACATCTACAAATGAATACATATCCTAATAAGTACATACATAATACGTACCCTATCATACTAAATGGAGGGAGACATATTTCAATTGATCAATACAGTAATATGAGATGTGCATGTAAAATATTTACATTTGACATTTTAGTCATTTAGCAGATGCTTTTATCCAGAGTGACTTACGGTTAGTGCATTCATGCTAAAATAGTTAGGTGAGACAACATATCACAGTCAAATATACAGAACACGAACATTCCACTCCAGCTGAACAATGGATATGTTGCCCTTTTACAACAAAACCCATTTTAAAACGCATCTAAAATCTATGAATAAAAAAATCTGAGAACAGTAATATTTTACATACACATGAAGTTACCCATGAGCAATAATTTTTAATGAAAAAACACAAATTTGAAAAATTTGATGTAGCATTTTGGAATCAAATCAAATCAAATGTATTTATATAGCCCTTCGTACATCAGCTGATATCTCAAAGTGCTGTACAGAAACCCAGCCTAAAACCCCAAACAGCAAGCAATGCAGGTGTAGAAGCACAGTGGCTAGGAAAAACTCCCTAGAAAGGCCAAAACCTAGGAAGAAACCTAGAGAGGAACCAGTTAATGAGGGGTGTCCAATCCTCTTCTGGCTGTGCCGGGTGGAGATAATAACAGAACATGGCCAAGATGTTCAAATGTTTATAAATGACCAGCATGGGGGGGGGGCAACCCAGAAAGGAAGATCACATCAGTGACTCAACCCACTCAAGTGACGCACCCCTCCTAGGGACGGCATGAAAGAGCACCAGTAAGCCAGTGACTCAGCCCCTGTAATAGGGTTAGAAGCAGAGAATCACAGTGGAAAGAGGGGAACCGACCAGGCAGAGACAGCGAGGGCAGTTCGTTGCTCCAGAGCCTTTCCGTTCACCTTCACACTCCTGGGCCAGACTACACTCAATCATATGACCCACTGAAGAGATGAGTCTTCAGTAAAGACTTAAAGGTTGAGACCGAGTTTGCATCTCTCTCACATGGGTAGACAGACCATTCCATAAAAATGGAGCTCTATAGGAGAAAGCGCTGCCTCCAGCTGTTTGCTTAGAAATTCTAGGGACAATTAGGAGGCCTGCGTCTTGTGACCGTAGCGTACGTGTAGGTATGTACGGCAAGACCAAATCAGAGTGATAGGTAGGAGCAAGCCAATGTAATGCTTTGTAGGTTAGCAGTAAAACCTTGAAATCAGCCCTTGCCTTGACAGGAAGCCAGTGTAGGGAGGCTAGCACTGGAGTAATATGATCAACATTTTTGGTTCTAGTCAGGATTCTAGCAGCCGTATTTAGCACTAACTGAAGTTAATTTAGTGCTTTATTAGGGTAGCCGGAAAGTAGAGCATTGCAGTAGTCTAACCTAGAAGTAACAAAAGCATGGATGAATTTTTCTGCATCATTATTTGACCGAAAGTTTCTGATTTTTGCATTGTTACGTAGATGGAAAAAAGCTGTCCTTGAAACAGTCTTGATATGTTCGTCAAAAGAGAGATCAGGGTCCAGAGTAACACCAAGGTCCTTCAGTTTTATTTGAAACGACTGTACAACCATTAGGATTAATTGTCAGATTCAACAGAAGATCTCATTGTTTCTCGGGACCTAGAACAAGTATCTCTGTTTTGTCCGAGTTTAAAAGTAGAAGGTTTGCAGCCATACACTTCCTTATGTCTGAAACACAGGCTTCTAGCGAGGGCAATTTTGGGGCTTCACCATGTTTCACTGAAATGTACAGCTGTGTGTCATCCGCATAGCAGAAACTCTTCATGTCTGGTCTACCTTTAACTTCTTATGGTTTAGGGGACGGTTGCATCCCACTTGGGCAAAAACAGGGAAAATGCAGTGCTGCAAATTCAAAAAAATTATATAAAAATCTAACTTTCATTAAATCACACATTAAAGATACTCAATTACAGTTTTTCTCAGTCGCTTTGGTGCATTTTTCACATCATCCCTAACATGTGCAAAATAATAAGTGCATTTCTCAGAACAATTTGTACAAACTGCAATATACAATAGATATGTTTCTAAAGCTAGTCAGTCACTAAAAATCCTTAGTACATCTCTCAAAAGTAAATATTCATGCCAATGATCATGTCAGTGTCATCAGAATGATAAGTCATTGAGTCATTGTTCACGAACAAGGTCGTCAAAATGTTTAGGCATGTTGTCAATGTAACTGTGTACTTTGACAGTATTACCTGATGTAAACTTAGGCTACAGTTTGGATCACAGTTACTGTATTGAAAATGCACAAGGCTGCACTTCTATGGCATATATCAATTTCAACAGTACTATTTACATATTACTGTATGTGGGGTATGGATTGAAAGAGACTGGACAACCCAAGGGGCACAAAGGAAAAAAAACTAAATTAGAAAGAAACACAGGAAACCACCCCAAAGGCACAACTTTGCCCGCAGCACTGTTGTGCTGTCTCTACACATCCAGACGTTCCTGTCTGTCGGCCCACATATTCTCATCCACATCACACCGGATATTTTCCCTTCCAATGCAACGTGGAAAGAATCTTTTGGAATGCCTTATCCATCCTCTGCAGGCGTCTACTGTGATGTCCTCACATGCTGCATTTATTGCAGCCAGCAGGGTCATCTGTGTGTGTGGCTGACGATCGTACACCTTCCACCTCCATGCTGAAAAGAACTCCTCAATTGGGTTAAGGAATGGTGAATAAGGTGGGAGGAATTCTATGAGCATCCTCAGGTGGGTCACAAACCATTGCCTTATGATGTTTGATCGATGGAAACTCACATCATCACAAATGACCACATACTTTGGCAAATCCTCTCTAAACAGACCCCTCTCATCATCAGGGATGAGAGCCCTGTAGAGAGTCTCTAAAAAGTTGAGTAGATGCTGGGTGTTGTATGGCCCTATAAGGGGGATATGGGTTAGGACACCATGCTCCGAAATAGCAGCACACATGGTGATATTTCCTCCCCGTTGGCCTGGCAAATCCACAGTAGCTCTGTGACCGATGATAGTCCGACCCCGCCTTCTGCATTTGGTCAGGTTGAAGCCAGCCTCATCCACGTATACAAAGTTGTGAGAGGGTTCACTTGATTCCAACTCCATTATACACTATATCCCAGAACACACAGTTGAATTTGTTTTGGTAAGGAAGAGTGACATAAAATATACATATATTGCATGTTCCTTCCACAGCAATGGAAATGAGTGCAGTTTATGCTTATTGTACCATGTATCACTATAAAATGTTGCTGTAAAGTAGTTACATAGATATATGTTTTACCTGTACATACTGGTACCATAGCTCCTTAACTCTGTCCTCATTCCTTTGGAATGGTACATGGTACAGCTGTTTCATACTCATCTGGTTTCTATGCAGCAACCTGTCGATGGTTGAGATGCTAACCGTATGGATGTTTTCAAAGACATCGTTGTCTTCTATAATGGTCCTTTGTATTTCCCTGAGTCTCATGGCATTGTTTGCTAGGACCATGGTGCAAATAGCCTCCTCCTGTTGAGGTGTGAAAAGGTGTCCTCTGCCACCGGTTTGAGGTAATCTTGCAGTCTTATGTGGGGAAAAATGCAGTGATGCATCGCACACTTTCACATAGACAAAAACTATGCGAACACACATTTTACTGTAAAACATACAGGTGGGTGCATGTAAGGTGCAGTATGTATCTGTATAGAGTATATTTCTGTATGCTGTGAAATACAAGTGGACTACTGTAATATGAAGCATTGTAGGAAGTATACAGTATACTGCTTATATACAGTAACAGTGCACTGTACATTGGTGGACATACCTGTTCTCTCTTCGAAACGTTTTAACTATTGAGGACACGGTTGATCTCCCAATATTCGGTTGCACCCTTTGACCCGCCTCAGCCATTGTAAGGCCATGATTGACAACACGGTCTACAATAGTGGCCCTTATGTCATCAGATATGCGGTTATGTCCTCTTCTGTCTCTTCCTCTGTTTTGCCTTCCACCACGCATCCTTGCTCCTCTTCTTCCTCCTCTTGGCTGTTGACCCTGTTCGTTTCCTGGTCCGTCCATTATTGGAAAATTGCAACTCTGTGTTGTGGTCTGTCTATATATGCTTGCCAATTGATTCTTCATGAGATGCACCTTTGAGCAATTTAGACAACTGGTTGATTGTTGGTTGAACTAACACTTTACATTCCTTCATGAGTGAGGGTCAATTTCACCTGCACGATTCATCAATTCACGTTTTTGTACAAAAGGTCTAAAAGAAATGTGTAAAACTATGCTTGATAGTTTATGACAAATAGTTCAATAATTGTGCATGTAATGGCTTATGCAAGGAACTAATGCCTAGATGTTTTGAGGGGTAAGACTATTCAACAGAGAACCATCTACTATATTTTGATCAACATGACATGAGCAATTGATAATGTGGAAAAAAGCTGACACTTGTACATTATCAATTGCAATTTGTTCAAAGGAATAAGAAATTGCTTTAATTGTGTGTACAGGTGACTAGATTATTTGGAATTTGTACAAGTAGTATCAAGAATTGCACTTTTGATCTAAGAAAAGCACCAAAGCGACTGAGAAAAACTATGTCAGATTTTAAAAAGGCTTTTCGGCGAAAGCATAAGAAGCTATTATCTGATGATAGCCCAATAGTAAACAAAGAGGATAGCATTCCTTCACTGCAGCTGACGTGAGGAAAACATTTTAAACGTGTTAACCCTCGCAAGGCTGCAAGCCCAGACGGCATCCCCAGCCGCGCCCTCAGAGCATGCGCAGACCAGCTGGCTGGTGTGTTTACGGACATATTCAATCAATCCCTATCCCAGTCTGTTGTTCCCATATGCTTCAAGAGGGCCACCATTGTTCCTGTTCCCAAGAAAGCTAAGGCAACTAAGGTAACTGAGCTAAACGACTACCTCACTACCACTTACTTCCGTCATCATGAAGTGCTTTGAGAGACTAGTCAAGGACCATATCACCTCCACCCTACCTGACACCCTAGACCCACTCCAATTTGCTTACCGCCCAAATAGGTCTACAGACGATGCAATCTCAACCACACTGCACACTGCCCTAACCCATCTGGACAAGAGGAATACCTATGTGAGAATGCTGTTCATCGACTACAGCTCAGCATTTAACACCATAGTGCCCTCCAAGTTCGTCATCAAGCTCGAGACCCTGGGTCTCGACCCCGCCCTGTGCAACTGGGTACTGGACTTCCTGACGGGCCGCCCCCAGGTGGTGAGGGTAGGCAACAACATCTCCACCCTGCTGATCCTCAACACTGGGGCCCCACAAGGGTGCGTTCTGAGCCCACTCCTGTACTCCCTGTTCACCCACAACTGTGTGGCCACGCACGCCTCCAACTCAATCATCAAGGTTGCGGGCGACACAACAGTGGTAGGCTTGATTACCAACAACGACGAGACGGCCTACAGGGAGGAGGTGAGGGCCCTCGGAGTGTGGTGTCAGGAAAATAACCTCACACTCAACGTCAACAAAACTAAGGAGATGATTGTGGACTTCAGGAAACAGCAGAGGGAACACCCCCCTATCCACATTGTTGGAACAGTAGTGGAGAGGGTAGTAAGTTTTAAGTTCCTCGGCGTACACATCACAGACAAACTGAACAGGTCCACCCACACAGACAGCATCGTGAAGAAGGCACAGCAGCGCCTCTTCAACCTCAGGAGGCTGAAGAAATTCGGCTTGTCACCAAAAGCACTCACAAACTTCTACAGATGCACAATCGAGAGCATCCTGTCGGGCTGTATCACCGCCTGGTACGGCAACTGCTCCGCCCACAACCGTAAGGCTCTCCAGAGGGTAGTGAGGTCTGCACAACGCATCACCGGGGGCAAACTACCTTCCCTCCTGGACACCTACACCACCCGATGTCACAGGAAGGCCATAAAGATCATCAAGGACAACAACCACCCGAGCCACTGCCTGTTCACCCCGCTATCATCCAGAAGGCGAGGTCAGTACAGGTGCATCAAAGCTGGGACCAAGAGACTGAAAAACAGCTTCTATCTCAAGGCCATCAGACTGTTAAACAGCCACCACTAACATTGAGTGGCTGCTGCCAACACACTGACTCAACTCCAGCCACTTTAATAATGGGAATTTATGGGAAATTATGTAAAATATATCACTAGCCACTTTAAACAATGCTACCTAATATAATGTTTACATACCCTACATTATTCATCTCATATGTATACGTATATACTGTACTCTATATCATCTACTGCATCTTTATGTAATACATGTATCACTAGCCACTTTAACTATGCTACTTTGTTTACATACTCATCTCATATGTATATACTGTACCCAATACCATCTACTGTATCTTGCCTATGCCGCTCTGTACCATCACTCATTCATACATCTTTATGCACATATTCTTTATCCCCTTACACTTATAAGGTAGTAGTTTTGGAATTGTTAGTTAGATTACTTGTTGGTTATTACTGCATTGTCGGAACTAGAAGCACAAACATTTCGCTACACTCGCATTAACATCTGCTAACCATGTGTATGTGACAAATAAAATTTGATTTGATTTCAACCCTGCAGGCGCTACACAAAACGCAGAAATAAAATATAAAACATGCATTACCATTGACGAGCTTCTTTTGTTGGCACTCCAATATGTCCCATAAACATCACAATTGGTCCTTTTGTTCGATTAATTCCGTCCATATATATCCAAATGTCCATTTATTTGACGCATTTGATCCAGAAAAAAACAGCTTCCAAAAAACGCAGCGTCACTACAAAATATTTCAAAAGTTGCCTATAAACTTTCACAAAATATTTCAAACTACTTTTGTAATACTACTTTAGGTATTTTTAAACGTTAATAATCGATCAAATTGTAGACGGGTCTATCTGTGTTCAATACAGGAAGACAACAAACCATGCTACTTTTCACGTCTTGCGCAACTCTCAACAGTGTTACCCAGTTCCTAGATGGCCTACTTCTTCATTGCACAAATGAATAACCTCAAACAAATTCCAAAGACTGGTGACATCTAGTGGAAAACAGGTTCCTAAGAAATATAATTTGCCGTTGAGAACTCAGTGAACAGACAGAGACAACAAAAAAAATCTGAACGGTTAGTCCTCTGGGTTTTGCCTGCTACATAAGTTCTGTTATACTCACAGACATAATTCAAACAGTTTTAGAAACTTCAGAGTGTTTTCTAACCAAATCTACTAATAATATGCATATCTTATATTCCTGGCATGAGTAGCAGGAAGTTGAAATTGGGCACGCTATTTATCCAAAAGTGAAAATGCTGCCCCCTATACCTTAAGAAGTTTTAAGGGTCCCAGACAGTTTCTTATGTAGTTGTTCAACTTAAATCCATTGTTTCTGGAGGTATTTTAAGAATTTCGTTGTTCTGGTGATTATTGATATAGTCTTTGATTCTAGGCATTGTGCAGTAGTTATTCTTTGGTTTAAATATATTTTACAAGTCATAAGGTGCAGATTTGAGAAATAAGGGACAGTTTTGTTAGGCGTAATGTGATATAATGGCACTTATAGGCTACTCAGTGTTGATAGATTGGTGCTGAAGTTAGCAAGGACAGTGCAGTGAGTGCAGATGTCCTCTGTGTCCTTGACTGTGATCTCCTTGCCACAGACAGACAGACAGACAGACAGACAGACAGACAGACAGACAGACAGACAGACAGACAGACAGACAGATATTACCAATGACCTGCTGCAATGTATCCTGCATGTTAACACATGGAAAATGGGAAAGAGGTGGGTGGTGGGCTGGAAAACAGAGAGAGTGGTTGCTGGGTTGATTGAAACTCATTCAAATTGGACTCGACATGACCACAACACAAATTATTGCACTTAGGATATTCAACGTTTCAACCTCCATCAGTGTGTGAACTTCTGTCACCACATAAGCTATTGCATTTCATCATATCAGTATGTAAAGTTTATCCCTCTCATTACTTTATCTCCGGTTGTATCTCCTTGTACCCACACTCAGACAAACAGAATGACAGACATCCTTTGTGGTTCCTCCATCTTTGCCATCGTGTAATTGCATTTTCTCTCTCATCACTCACTCAGTGTGCCAGGGAGAGCTGGACTGGGGTTACTGTGGTGATTCGCCTGACCTTACTCCATGGAAACCAGCCCCATTGGCATATAGAGAGGGGGGAGGGAAGTGGGGTGAGATAACTGTCTTCTGGAACACTGGTTTCTTGCTAAGTGAAAAGTGTGTTCAGGTGGAAGGAGGGAAGAGGGGGAGACCACTGTGTTCTGGAATGCTCTTTTTTCCCCAGAGTGAAATAATCAGTTCCTTAGGGGTGTTAGGAAGGGTGGATTTGTGTATGCTCTTGCCTCCCTCCATCACTTTATTATTAATCGGGGATGGCTGTGAGTTCAGCTTCAGAGAGAAAGGGGCCAGCTGATGACATTTGGGCTGTTGCTGTAAGTCCACAGGGAGGGGGACTTACAGCAACACCATGTGTGAATCAGTGGGTTAACACTCTGATCCACACTGTCACCACTGCTTTGGTGTGTGTTTCTCCAGAGTCACCGTGACTCTGTGAACATGTTCTAAGCGTTCTACTTCTTATTGTAGCACAGTGTCACAGAGATGAGGTGACATTCTAGCAAGGCCCAACAGGAATACAACAGTTTGTTATCTAATGATCAGTCATTGTGCATTGTCTATGCTGCCTTTGTGAGAGTTGTAGGCACTGTGCCTGCTTTAAGGTCACATTTGCACCTGTTTGTCAGGCTTACATTTTTTATTGCCATTTCATATTATTCAGAACGTGGAAAGTGATTCATATTAAATAACAGGTGTCACAAGAGAACGCTGCCCTGTACTTGCTGTTAAACCATGACCAAATAACAGTTCTCAATTCTCTGTAGTGGGATTTCAACCAATCCTTGTGTAGTTTGGAATGTCTTCTACCTCAAATCTATTTTTATTTGTTACGTACACAGCTAACAGCAGGTGAAAGGTGCAGTGAAATGCTTGCGTGCAGTGGAGTAAAGTACTTAAGTTAAAATACCTTAAAAATAACACTTATCAAGAGAACATCCCTGGGTATCCCTACTGTCTCTGATCTGGCGGAGTCATTAAACACAAATGCGTTGTTTATAAATTATGTCTGATATTTGGAGTGTGCCCCTGGCTATCTATAAATGGGGAAAAAACAAAAGGAATGTGAAATGATTTATACTTTCACATTTGATACTCAAGTATATTTTAGAAATTACATTTACTTTTGATACTTACAGTTGAAGTCGGAAATGTACATACACTTAGGTTGGAGTCACTAAAACTCGTTTTCAACCACTCCACAAATTTCTTGTTAACAAACTATAGTTTTGGCAAGTCGGTTAGGACATCTACTTTGTGCATGACACAAGTACATTTTTCCAACGATTGTTTACAGACAGATTATTTCACTTATAATTCACTGTTTCACAATTCCAGTGAGTGAGTTTACATACACTAAGTTGACTGTGCCTTTAAACGGCATGGGAAATTCCAGAAAATGATGTCATGGCTTTAGAAGCTTCTGATAGGCTAATTGACATCATTTGAGTCAATTTGAGGTGCACCTGTGGATGCATTTTAAGGCCTACCTTCCAACTCAGTGCCTATTTGCTTGACATCAAGGGAAAATCAAAAGAGATCAGCCAAGTCCTCAGAACAAAATGGTAGACCTCCACAAGTCTGGTTCGTCATTGGGATTCATTTCCAAACGCCTGAAGGTACCACATTCATCTGTACAAACAATAGTACGCAAGTATAAACACCATGGGGCCACTCAGCCATCTTACCGCTCAGGAAGGTGACGCATTCTGTCTCCTAGAGATGAATGTACTTTGGTGCAAAAAGTGCAAATCAATCTCAGAACAACAGCAAAGGACCTGGTGAAGATGCTGGAGGAAACAGGTACAAAGTATCTATATCCACAGTAAAAACGAGTCCTATATTGACATAACCTGAAAGGCTGCTCAGCAAGGAAGAAGCCACCGCTCCAAAACCGCCATAAAAAGCCAGACTACGGTTTGCAAATGCACATGGGGACAAAGATCGTACTTTTTGGAAAAATGTGCTCTGGTCAGATGAAACAAAAATAGAACTGTTTGGCCATAACGACCATTGTTATGTTTGGAGGAAAAAGGGGGAGGCTTGCAAGCCGAAGAACACCATCCCAGCCGTGAAGCACGGGGGTGGCAGCATCATGTTGTGGGGGTGCTTTGCTGCAAGAGGGACTGGTGCACATCACAAAATAGATGGCATCATGAGGTGGAAATTTACGTGGATATATTGAAGCAACATCTCAAGACATCAGTCAGGAAGTAAAGATTTGGTCGCAAATGGGTCTTCCAAATGGAAAATGACCCCAAGCATACTTCCAAAGTTGTGGCAAAATGGCTTAAGGACAACAAAGTCAAGGTATTGGTGTCGACATCACAAAGCCCTGACCTCAATCCTATAGACAATTTGCAGGCGGAACTGAAAAAGCGTGTGCGAGCAAGGAGGCCTACAAACCTGACTCAATTACACCAGCTCTGTCAGAAGGAAGGGGCCAAAATTCACCCAACTTATTGTGGGAAGCTTGTGGAAGTCTACCTGAAATGTTTGACTCAAGTTAACCAATATAAAGGCAATGGTAGCAAATACTAATTGAGTGTATGTAAACTTCTGACCCACTGGGAATGTGATGAAAGAAATAAAAGCTGAAATAAGTAATTCTCTCTACTATTATTCTGACAGTAAGTACAGTTGAAGTCGGAAGTTCACATGCACCTTAGCCAAATACATTTTAACTCAGTTTTTCTCAATTCCTGACATTTAATCCTAGTTAAAATTCCCTGTCTTAGGTCAGTTAGGATCACCACTTTATTTTAAGAATGTGAAATGTCAGAATACTAATAGAGAATTGCTTATTTCAGCTTTTATTTCCCTCAGTACATTCCCAGTAATGCAAAGAGGCACTGAGTTTGAAGGTAGGCCTTGAAATACATGGAAATACATTTCCTAACCGACTTAGTTTGTTAACAATAAGTTTGTGGAGTGGTTGAAAAAAGTGAGTTTTAGTGACTCCAACCTAAGTGTATGTAAACTTCCGACTTCAACTGTATATTTGAAACCAAATACTTTCAGACTTTTACTCAAGTAGTATTTTACTGGATGTCTTTCACTTTTACTCTAGTCATTTTCTACTAAGGTATCTTTACTTGTACTCAAGTATGAGAATTGGGTACTTTTTCCACAAGCAGTGCTAGCTCCCTTACCATTGCAGTGCTAATTTCAATATGATAATAATCAGAAGTCAATCAAAAATAAGAAGTAATTAGAAGAAGGTGGTAAACTGATATGGACACAATAGAATATACAGTATAGATAATGAATGTGCTATGTCAAGTTTGACAGTATTTAAAAACATAAAGTGGGTAGTGTCTTGGTCATGCAGTTAAATACATAGTATATAATAGAACAGCAGTGTTAGCTGTGTGTGTGTGTGCGTGTGTGTAAGGGTTGGATGTGTGGGGAATGCTGCTAACATGCTGAGCCCACCGCCCGCTTCGAGTGCAAAATAAATGTACACATACATGTTATTCATTGCACCCACACTGCTCACACGCGTCAACGAGCGTCTGTGTATCCAGGCTCTAAAATAGAACTAAATAGAATGCGGACGCAAGCGCACGAGTGGTCTGGTCAGCATGTTAGGAGCAGTTTTTTTTTTGATGTGCAAGTAGTCTCTAAGGTGCAGGTTTGAGCAGGTAGACAGCTTGGGTTAGTTGTTCAACAGTCTAATGGCCTGGTGGTAGAAGCTTTCTTGGAGCCTGTTGGTCCGAGACCCAATGCTCCAATACCATTTGCCAGATGATAACATAATGAGCAGTCCATGGTTTGGGTGACTGGCATACTTGAAGATCTTCCTGGCCTTCCTCAGACACGGCTTGGTGTAAATGCAGCCAGGTCACCTGGGATAAAAGTCAGTATTCGACATCCATCCATGTCTGAGGACGTCGGGAGATGAAGTGGAAACCGTCCACTAGGGGCATCTGCCTCTGGTGTCAAACTTTGCATGTTCTAATCCAGCGATGGAAAGTTGTTTTTGAAATGTTTGTTTTAAGCCTATCCCAAACCTTAACCCTTACCTTAACCTTTCACATGTGAGTTCCGAATAACGCTTGCCCCAGCGTGAGTTGTTTTATGCACATGATGTCAAAATACACTCACTGTTCTAAAATGTGATTGTTGAGCAACAGGACAGTTAACGTGCGCTGCCTGCTAATTATCTATCGGCTATGTTTCATCTTCATCAATTTTCCCAAAAATTCTAACAAGTTGTTTTTTCTTACAACAGGTGTGTTCCACCTCCTCATTAATTCACAAATAAGTAGCCCATTTCAGTGTTGCAAAATGTTTTTATGTTTGAGGCTTTACTGAGCCGGACAACCTTCCCTCTTCGAGGAGAGCCCTTCCCTAAGTATGCAGACATATAAACACATTTGCTGGCCGGTGCTCTGGCCGGTGCTCGCATTTTCTGGCCGGTGCTCGCATTTTTGCATTGATATTATTCTTACAAATAATAACTTTGGACATGTTTGCACTCCTATGTAAGTATTTTATTTTACTTAACGAGGCAAGTCAGTTAAGAACAAATTCTTATTTACAATGACAGCCTGCCCAGGCAAAATCCTAACCTGACCATTTGTGATACAGCCTGGAATCGAACAAGGGTCTAGTGACGCCTCTAGCACTGAGATGCAGTGCCTTAGACCGCTGCGCCACTCAGGAGCCTAAAAAGTGAGTGCTTTATTTTCTGTATGCCGTGTTGTCGTTTCTACTGTAGCATACGGTATGTAAGTATGTATGTATGGAGCATAATGTATTTACCGTTTTATTCACGTTTTCAAGTACTGGTCAAAAATAATGCATTCCGATTATTGCATAGATTGTAATAGACACCTATGATTTGTGTAAAATACTTTTTTGAAGGTTGTACTGATTATAATGAGCTAATGCTAAGATATTTGCCAGCTATGTGTGGCGCCATGTTTGTTGACATTATACAATGCATTCTGGGTGTCACGTAAACGTCTCAGACCAAATATATTATAATGAGATAAAGGAATTAAAAAATTAAATAAGGTGAAGGAATGGTTCACTCATCTTCCGAGTAAACTTCCGGAAGTGAATGAAGGGAAGTGAACAATCATAGATGACACACCCCCTTCAACATGCATACTGCAAACAGACCTTACTCCTCTTGTCTCCTCTTATTATCTTTGGTTGACGCGAAAAAAAACAAATATGCCGACGCGCACAAACTACCCATCCTATGATTACTTTCGATTTCTAGAAAGTGTGTTATTTAATTATTTCGATCAATGTTGAGCTCACCTGTAATGTGATGAATTATAAATAGTAATTGCTATTAGCTTATTCATATTGTGGTTTCTGTTTTCTAAATATGACTTCTTGTGTTATGTCAGTCTTTCCTCAGTTAGCACTAGGACTAATGTAGCCTACATTTTCCAGTTTGGATGATTGTGAATGCTGTCTTCTGTAAATGTCTGAATATTGCATCCCAAGTAAACTGGCCACATTCAGGACATAACTTTGTAAGGACTGTGTTTGCGCAAAATGTTAGCTCAAATGCTGACTTGCATCAATCGAAACTGGACGTTCTAAATAAACGTTCTAATCACACCAGTTTGAGCATATGCTGCAGGGACCACTGTAGAATGATCACACCAGTTTGTTGATAAGTGTGAAAAGGTTAACCATTCAGAGTACATGCCTAAACTTAACCCTAACTCTAAGAATTTGGAGTTAATGCCTGAACTTAACCCTAACCTTCAAAATTCAGAGTTAATACCTAAACTTAACCATTAACCCTTCGAAATGTCCCATTTGGAACAACTTCGAAACTTGACATTTTGAAACATGGATGAATGTCTAATTCTGACGTGAGACTGAAAGCTGGTTGGTAAATGTTCTGGAAGGCAAAGAGCATTCCCCCAGTGACGTATTAGGCCCTCTGCACCACCCTCTGTAGACCCTTGTGTTAGAGGGCGGTGCAGTTGCCATACCAGGCGGTGATACAGGAAGTAAGTGAGTGGGATGGTGTTAGGTAGCATCTGTCTGTTGTCCCACAGAAGATTGACATATTCTTTTGGGTAGTTTAGACAAATAAAGTGTCTAAATGGGATAGAACCAATAAACCAATCCACTCTACACACAATAGAAAATGGCCTTCTCAGTTACCATTGAAAGTGGGCCTTATCAGCCAAATTAATATTTATGAAGGTTTAATCCATACACTGCTGAGTTATGTCATTAGAGAAGAGCACTTTTCAACATAAATTCTACATTTACAGTATTTCCCCCAACTCTGATTATTCCTCTATTATACACTAGCAGACTTACTCAATGAATCCGGATTTTAAATGTTTCAATAATTGACCTTTAAGCACTTTGATAATTTATACATTTGTCTGCCACAACTTTCCCAATGGCCCAAGGGCATATTATAAAAGTGTTTGATGTTTTACAGTATTGCAAAGGAAGGACACACCAGTCCTAGAGGGGATTTAAATCACTCGTACATGAGGAACCAATTCAAGCACACACACACACACACACACACACACACACACGCACACGCACATGTACCCTCTCATCTAGTAAAGTTTATAGCTTAGTGGCTTCACATATATTCTTTCTTCAATATTTCATTGGATGAGCAGAACCATTGAAGTTCCTCTATAGCTGTGAGTGATGAAGTGCTATCAGTAGAGCTGGGGAGAGAGAAGTGTCTTTATATCTGTCACCCAGACATACCTAGAGGCTGTGTGTTTAATCCAGCCAGACAGTACTGTACAGGTCACACAGCTCCCTGAAGAGCCCAGTCCATCCTGGCCTCAACAGTTAGGCTGCTAGGTCCAGCATTCTCAGTCTGTTATAGTCAGTATTCATGTGACACTGGCTTTAGGATGCTATATCCCGCATCCAGCTCTGTCCCTGCTCGCTCACAAGCCTCTCTGCCATAAATGAAATGTGAACTGTGAAGGTGTCAGGGAAATTAAATACAGTATATACAGTACCAGTCAAAAGTTTGGACACACCTACTCATTCAAGAGTTTTTCTTTATATTACTATTTCCTACATTGTAGAATAGTAGTGAATACATCAAAACTATTAAATAACAAATAACACATATGGAATCATGTAGTAACCAAACAAGTGTTAAACAAATCAGAATATATTTTATATTTTAGATTCTTCAAAGTAGCCACCTTTTGCCTTGATGACAGCATACTCTTGGCATTCTCTCAACCAGCATCATGAAATAGTCACCTGGAATGCATTTCAATTAACAGGTGTGCCTTGTTAAAAGTTAATTTGTGGAATTTCTTTCCTTCTTAATGTGTTTGAGCCAATCAGTTGTGTTGTGACATTGTAGGGGTGGTATACAGAAGATGGTGCCAGGTTTTCTCCAGAGGTGATTCTTGGCATTCAGGCAAAAGAGTTCAATCTTGGTTTCATCAGACAAGATCAGACCAAACTCCAAGCGGACTGTCATGTGCCTTTTATTGAGAAGTGGCTTCCGTCTGGCCACTCAACCATAAAGGCCTGATTGGTGGAGTGCTGAAGAGATGGTTGTCCTTCTGGAAAGTTCTCTAATCTCCACAGTGGAACTCTGAAGATCTATCAGGTTCTTGGTCACCTCCCTGATCAAGGCACTTCTCTCCCGATTGCTCAGTTTATCCGGGCAGCGAACTCTAGGAAGAGTCTTGGTGGTTCCAAACTTCTTCCATTTAAGAATGATGGAGGCCACTGTGTTTCTCGGGGACCATCAATGCTGCAGAAATGTTTTGGCACCCTTTGGTTTTTGCTCTGACATGTACTGTCAACTGTGGGACCTTATATAAACAGGTGTGTGTGCATTTCCAAATCATGCCCAATAAATGTAATTTACCAGGTGGACTCCAATCAAGAACAGGTCAAGTTTCCAATCAAGTTGTGGAAACATCTCAAGGATGATCATTGGAAACAGGATGCACCTGAGCTCAATTTTGAGTCTGAAAGCAAAGGGTCTGAATACTTATGTAAATAAGGTATTTCTGTTTTTTGTTTTTTTTATAAATTTGCCCAAATTTCTAAACCTGTTTTCGCTTTATCATTTGGGGTATTGTGTGTAGATTCGTTTTTTTTTCATAAAACAAAATGTGTAAAAAATGGAGGGGTCTGAATAATAGACGGCAGGAAGCATGGTGATGTGATGTACTGGGACGTACACACTACCCTCAGTAGCTCCTTACAATTGGATGCCAAGCAGTTGCCATACCAGGCGGTGATGCAACTGATCAGGATGCTCTCGATGGTAAAGCTGTAGAACTTTTTGAGGATCTGGGTACCCATGCCAAATCTTTTTAGTCTCCTGAGGTGGAAAAGGTGTTGTCGTGCCCTTTTCACGATTGTCTTGGTGTGTTTGGACCATGATAGTTTGTTGGTGATGTGGACACCAAGGAACTTGAAACTCTCGACATGCTCCACTACAGCCCTGTAGATGTGATTGGGGGCATGTTTGGCCCTCCTTTTCCTGTAGTCCACGTTCAGCTTCTTTGTCTTGCTCACGTTGAGGGAGAGCTTTTTGTCCTGGGACCCCATAGGCTGACTCATCGTTGTCGGTGATCAAGCCTACAACTGTTGTGGCGTCAGCAAACTTAATGATGGTATTGGAGTCATGCTTGGCTGTGCAGTCGTGGGTGAACAGGGATTAGAGGAGGGGACCGAGCACCAGCCCCGGAGGTGCCCCCGTGTTGAGTATCAGCGTGACAGATGTGATGTTGCCTACCCTTACCACCTGGGGGAGGCCCGTCAGGAAGTCCAGAATCCAGTTGCAGAGGGGGGTGTTTAGTCCCAGTGTCCTTGCTTAGGTTTGAGCTATTTGGGCACTATGGTGTTGAACGTTGAGCTGTGTCAATGAACACCATTCTCACATAGGTGTTCCTTTTGTCCATGCGGGAAAGGGCAGAGTGGAGAGTGTGATTGAGATTGCGTCATCTGTGGATCTGTTGGGGCGGTATGCGAATTGGAGTGGGTCTAGGCTTTCCGGGATGATGGTGTTGATGTGAGCCATGACCAGCCTTTCAAATCACTTCATGGCTAATGACGTGAGTGCTACAGGGCGGTAGTCATTTAGGCAGGTTACCTTCGCTTTCTTGGGCACAGGGACTATGGTGGTCTGCTTGAAACTTGTAGGTATTACTCTCAGGGAGAGGTTGAAAATGCCTGTAAAGACACTTGCCAGTTGCTTTGCGCATGATCTGAGTACACGTCCTAGTAATCCGTCTGGCCCGTGGCTTGTGGATTTTGACCTGTTTAAAGGTCTTGCTCACATCTGCTACTGACAGCGTGATCACACAGTCGTCCAGAACAGCTGGTGCTCTCATGCATGCTTCTGTGTTGCTTGCCTCGAAGCAAGCATAAAAGACATTTAGCTCGTCTGGTAGGCTCGCGTCACTTGGAAGCTCGCGGCTGAGTTTCCCTTTGTTTCCCGATGTTGGGACAGCGAATAGCTGATGTCCCCCAGACTGTTTGTAATGTTTGTATACTCTTTGATAGTTTTTGCTATTATATATTTTGAGTTGCTTTTATATATAAAAATAACAAGAAAAAACAACAACATCATTTCTCCCATTCTAGGACATAATGGACTATGTGGGCAAGTTATGCAATAGAATCAATCACCATTTTGTTTCTCATTGTTGAACATGAGATGAGAAAAGAGATACTGATCAGTGTTTAGAGATGATCATTGCAGAGTTTTTGCTCATAACCTTCACAGATGAAGGATGTGTATAGTATAGATACAGTGCATTAGGAAAGTATTCAGACTTTTTCTTATGCTACAGCCTTATTCTAAAGTGGATTAAATTCATTTATACCCTATAATGATGAAGCAAAAACAGACCCATTGCTGTGAGACTCGAAATTGAGCTCAGGTGCTGTCATGCCTTGACCTTAGAGAGCCGTTCTATTTCTCTATTTAGTTAGGTCAGGGTGTGATTTGGGTGGACATTCTATGTTTTCTATTTCTTCGTTTTTTTTGCCGAGTGGGGTTCCCAATCAGAGGCAACTGTCTATCGTTGTCTCTGATTGGGAATAATGCTTAGGCAGCCTTTTTACCACCTAATGTTATTATTATTTATTTTCTGTGAGTGTTTGTGTGCGACACGGTTGAGTCACGTTCGGTTTCTGTTTACCTGTTTTTTTGTGAAAGTTTCACTTTTATTAAAGATGTGGAATTACATTCACGCTGCACCTTGGCTCATCTATGACAGGGAGTTTGAAGACAGTGAACGTGACAGAATCACCCACCACAAAAAGACCCAGCAGCGTGCACCAACTTGGAGGACGAGCTGGACCGGGGAGGAGATTATGGCAGGGGACAAGACCCTGTCATGGAAGCAGGCGGAGGCAGCGAAGTTAGGTCAACAACAGAAGCCCGAGAGGCAGCTCCAAAAAAAATGTTTTGGGGGGCACACAGGGAGATTGGCGTAGTCAGGGTTTAGACCTGAGCCAACTCCTCGTGCTTACCGTGAGGAGCGTGTTATGCGGTGATGCGCGTCTCCAGTGAGCATTCACATGCCGGTGCGCTCTGTGCCAGTGCCCCGCATTTCCCGGGCGGAAGTGGACATCCAGCCAGGACGGGTTGTGCCAGCTCTACGCTCGAGACCTCCAGTGCGCCTCCACGGCCCAGTGTATCCGGTGCCTGCTCCACGCACCAGGCTTCCAGTGCATCTCCCCAGTCCGGTGAGACCTGTTCCGGTTCCACGTACCAGGCCTCCAGTATGTCTCCCCAGCCTGGTAAGCTCTGTGGCAGCTCCACGCACCAGGCTTCCAGTACGTATCCTCACCGGTGAGACCTGTTCCGGATCCACGTACGAAGCCTCCAGTGATATATCCAGGGCACGAAGCCTCCAGTGATGATCCATGGCCTGGAGCCTGTAGTATTGATCCATGGCACAAAGCCTCCAGTCATAATCCATGGCCCGGAGCCTCCAGTGATAATCCATGGCCCGGAGCCTCCAGTAATAATCCATGGCACGTAGCCTCCAGTGATGATCCATGGCCCGGAGCTTGTAGTGATGATCCATGGCACGAAGCCTCCAGTGATGATCCATGGCCCGGAGCTTGTAGTGATGATCCATGGCACGAAGCCTCCAGTCATAATCCATGGCCCGGAGCCTGTAGTGATGATCCATGGCACGAAGCCTCCAGTCATAATCCATGGCCCGGAGCCTCCAGTGATAATCCATGGCACGAAGCCTCCAGTGATAATCCATGGCCCGGAGCCTCCAGTAATAATCCATGGCACGAAGCCTCCAGTGATGATCCATGGCCGGAGCCTGCAGTAAAAATCCAGGTTACGGAGCCTCTAGTGACGGACCCCAGTCCGGAGCCTCCAGCGACGGTCTCCAGTACGGAGCCTCCAACGACGGCCCCCAGTCCGGTCCGCAGCCTGCAGCGACGGTCCCCAGTCCGGTCCGGAGCCTCCAGCGACGGTCCCCAGTCCGGACCGGAGCCTCCAGCGACGGTCCCCAGTCCGGTCCGGAGCCTGCAGCGACGGTCCCCAGTCCGGTCCGCAGCCTGCAGCGACGGTCCCCAGTCCGGACCGGAGCCTCCAGCGACGGTCCCCAGTCCGGTCCCGAGCCTGCAGCGACGGTCCCCAGTCCGGTCCGCAGCCTGCAGCGACGATCCCCAGTCCGGTCCGCAGCCTGCAGCGAAGGTCCCCAGTCCGGTCGGCAGCCTGCAGCGACGGTCCCCAGTCCGGACCGGAGCCTCCAGCGACGGTCCCCAGTCCGGTCGGCAGCCTGCAGCGACGGTCCCCAGTCCGGTCGGCAGCCTGCAGCGACGGTCCCCAGTCCGGACCGGAGCCTCCAGCGACGGTCCCCAGTACGGTCCGCAGCCTGCAGCGACGGTCCCCAGTCCGGTCGGCAGCCTTTTTACCACCTAATGTTATAATTATTTATTTTCTGTGAGTGTTTGTGTGTAATTGTTTATTTTCTGTGAGTGTTTGTGTGTAATTGTTTATTTTCTGTGAGTGTTTGTGTGTAATTATTTATTTTCTGTGAGTGTTTGTGTGTAATTGTTTATTTTCTGTGAGTGTTTGTGTGCGACACGGTTGCGTCACGTTCGGTTTCTGTTTACCTGTTTTTTGTGTGAAAGTTTCACTTTTATTAAAGATGTGGAATTCACGCTGCACCTTGGCTCATTTATGACAGGGAGTTTGAAGACAGTGAACGTGACAGGTGCACCATGTTTTCATTGATCATCCTTGAGATGTTTCTACAACTTGATTGGAGTCTACTCCTCAGTAAAAGGCACATGACAGCCCGCTTGGTGTTTGCCAAAATGCACGTAAAGACTCTCAGGCCATGAGAAACAAGATTCTCCGGTCTGATGAAACCAAGATTGAACTTTTTGGCCTAAATGCCAAACATCTCAGGACCTCAGACTGGGGCAAAGGTTCACCTTCCAACAAGACAACGACCCTAAGCACCCAGCAAATAAGGCACAGGAGTGGCTTTGGGAACAAGTCTCTGAATGTTTTGAGTGGCCCAGCCAGAGCCTGGACTTGAACTCAATCGAACATCTCTGGAGAAACCTGAAAATAGCTGTACAGCAACGCTTCCCATCCAACATGACTGAGCTTGAGAGGATCTGCAGAGAAGAATGGGAGAAACTCCCCAAATACAGATGTGCCAAGCTTGTAGCGTCTTACCCATCAAGACTCGATGCGATAATCGCTGCCAAAGGTGCTTCATCAAAGTACTAAGTAAAGGATCTGAATACGTATGTAAATGTGATATTTAAGAGAAACATGTCATGTGTTTTATTATAACGGCAGTGTGACATGGGAAAAGCACAACAGCGGCATATGATTGGTGGAGAACTGTCAGTGAAGAAGTAATGGACCCTTGGTTAGGTGTTCAGTGCTTCAGACGAGCACTTCTTCTCATGTTCGTTTTTACATAAAGAAGAGGCTCTTTCTCTCTTACTCTCTCCTTCCTTCCTTCCTTCCTTCCTTCCTTCCTTCCTTCCTTCCTTCCTTCCTTCCTTCCTTCCTTCCTTCCTTCCTTCCTTCCTTCCTTCCTTCCTTCCTTCCTTCCTTCCTTCCTTCCTTCCTTCCTCCCTCCCTCACGCTCTCCTTCTTTCTCTCATGCACACTCACACAGAGACTGTCAGATCCACATGAGGACGGAGGGAGGTGAAGCATGACACATGCAAAAAATTACATTTATTTCAGCAATGATTTGACAGATCACTATAACTCTCTCTCTCTCTCTCTATCAATCTCAAATCAATTCAATTTCAATTTAAGGGGCTTTATTGGCATGGGAAACACCTTTACATTGCTAAAGCAAGTGAAATAGATAAACAATAACAAATTTACAGTAAATATTACACTCACAAAAGAAACATTTCAAACGTCTTATTACGTATATATACAGTGTTATAATAATGTGCAAATAAGTACAAAAGGGAAAATAAATAAATATAAATATAGGTTGTATTTACAATGATGTTTGTTCTTCACTGGTTGCCATTTTCTTGTGGCAACAGGTCACACATATTGCTGCTGTGATTGCACACTGTGGTATTTCACCCAATAGATATGGGATTTCATCAAAATTACATTTTTTTAATGCTTCGTAGGTCTGTGTAATCTGAGGGAAATATGTGTCATAAATTTGGCAGGAGGTTAGTAAGTGCGGCTCAGTTTCCACCTCATTTTGTGGACAGTGTGCAGTGTGTCCTCTTGAGAGCTAGGTTTGCCTTCGTCTGCCTTTCTCAGTAGCAAGGCTGAGTCTATACATAGTCAAATATTTCCTTCATTCTGAGTCAGTCACAGTGGTCAGGTATTTTGCCCATGTGTACTCTCTGTTCAGGGTCAAATAGCGTTCTAGTTTGCAGTTTTTTTGCAAATTCTTTCCAATATGTCAGGTATTATTTCCAATATGTCTGCATGCATTATTTGGTGTTTTATGTTGTACACAGAGGATATTTTTTTAGAATTCTGCATGCAGACTCAATTTGGTGTTCGTCCCGTTTTGTAAATTATTGGATGGTGAGCGGATCCAAGACCTCACAACCATAAAGGGTAATGGAGTCTATAACTAATTCAAGCATTTTTTGCCAGATCCTAATTGGTATGTCAAAATGTATGTTCCTTTTGATGGCATAGAAGGCCCTTCTTGCCATATCTCTCAGATCGTTCACAGCTTTGTGGAAGTTACCAGTGGCGCTGATGTTTAGGCCGAGGTATGTATAGTTTTTTATGGGCTCTAGGGCAATGGTGTCTAGATGGAATTTTTATTTGTGGTCCTGGTAACTGGACCTTTTTTGGAATAATATTTTTGTCTTACTGAGATTTACTGTCAGGGCCCAAGTCTGACAGAATCTGTGCAGAAGATAAAGGTGCTGCTGTAGGCCCTCCTAGGTTGGTGACAGAAGCACCAGATCATCAGCAAACAGTAGACATTTGACTTCAGATTCTAGTAGGGTGAGGCCGGGTGCTGCAGACTGTTCTGGTGCCCTCGCCAATTCGTTGATATTTATGTTGAAGAGGGTGGGGCTTAAGCTGCATCCCTGTCTCACCCCCCGGCCCAGTAGAAAGAAATGTGTGTGTTTTTTGCCAATTTTAACCGCACACTTGTTGTTTGTGTACATGGATTTTATAATGTCGTATGTTTTTCCCCCAACACCACTTTCCATCAATTTGTATAGCAGACCCTCATGCCTAACTGAGTCGAAAGCTTTTTTGAAATCAACATAGCATGATATGCTTTTGTTTTGGTTTGTTTGTTTGTCAATTAGAGTGTGCAGGGTGAATACCTGGTCTATTGTATGGTAATTTGGTAAAAAGCCAATTTGACATTTGCTAAGTACATTGTTTTCGCTTAGGAAATGTACGATGTTAATGATAATGCAGAGGATTTTCCCAGGGTTACTGTTGAACATATCCCACGGTATTTATTGCTGTCAAATGTGTCTCCACTTTTGTGATTTGGGGTGATCGGTCCTTGGTTCCAAATATTGGGGAAGATGCCAGAGCTGAGGATGATGGTAAAGAGTTTAAGTATAGCCAATTGGAATTTGGGGTCTGTATATTTTATCATTTCATTAAGGTTACCGTCAACCCCACAGACCTTCTTGGGTTGGAAGGTCTGTATTTTGTCATGTAGTTCATTCAATGTAATTGGAGAATCCAGTGGGTTCTGGTAGTCTTTAATAGTTGATTCTAAGATTTGTATTTGATCATGTATATGTTTTTGCTGCTTGTTCTTTGCTATAGATTAAAGAGCCAAAATCTATACCTATCAATCTCTCTCTATTTACAGCATATCTATTTCTAATTCTCTCTCTCTCTGAAGATGAAGTCGTTTGGAGTTTTGGACGCAGTAGAAAGCATACTACCACCCTTTCATTTAAATTGAGTGATTACCTTCTTCTACAGACAATGAGATGTGGCAGCATTCATCCTCTCTTGATATTTGTCTGATAAACTTTTTCTTTAAGCCATGGCAAAACTAAATGTCATGGTGATTATTGACTGAACCTCCTTGAACTTTACAGTATGTAACAAGAGTGGTAATAATGATGCTCCTGGCCAAAGCTGTCATTCATGCGATGCAGATGATGTGTCACTCATATTGGCTACGTGCTCATATTCATTATCAGTGAACTAATGGCACATAATGCATGTTATCTCTGATTGGCTGTGACTGATAGACAAGCCTTTGTTTTTTTCTCTCTCTAGAACACAGAACTGAACACAAACCAGTGAGAAAAAAAGTGAAAGATCAAATTTGCCTGCCTGCCTCCCTCCTTCCCTCCCTCCAAATTCCTCCACCCCCTTAATTTGTTGCCGGGGCAGATTAGAGGAGTGCGTGATGACAAACCACTCGGCATAGTGAGAGTGTGTTACATCGAACTCACACACACACTCTCCAGGTCTCCCATGAGGCCTTCTCTCCCTCACTCTCTCTACTCCATACAGTTGTGATGTAACTGATGCACTGTCTGCCTGCTCGGGCCAGGCCAAGAGCTAGCAGCTACATCAGCACCAGCTTTACCTAGAACCCTAGAGGAATCAGCAGCGTCCATCTTAGAGCGAGATAAACAACACACCACACTACCTCATGCAGTCTGACTCACTGGCTCACTCCTCAAAGCACAGCGAGGGAGATTAGTTATGTCCTTGTGCTTTCATGGCTTTAGTTATCTCATGTGGCTTTGTGTGTTGTGTAAGAAGCTCTGAAAAGTTGTTGTAGCTATCTGTTAGATTCCAAGTAATGGACGTTCCACAGGGTGTCTGTGTTGTGGTGAGGGAATGTTGTTTTGGATTAATGGTGGACAGATCCTGTTTGAGCCTGATCCGTGACGTGTCATGTGGTGGGACTGATTTTATTGGAAGTGGATTAGCTACAGTAAACCCATCTTGTTTCTCATATAGACCAATTTACTGTAGGGGCACCTTGCCCTGGCCTTTACCCCTATCACCCGCCATCCATTCATGCTATAAAATGTCCCATTTTCTCCCTAAATGAATTGCTTTCGTGCCATGTTTCTGGTGACGGCAGGTAGCGATCTGCAGCAGATACCGTCTCCTCCTAATCAGTCATGTATTAGTAATGTGTCCAGCTGTTCCACTATCCAGCCAGAGACCCTCCATCCTCTCACTCTCACTATCTCCCTCTCTCTATCTCTATCTCTATTGCCTCTGCATTGATCTCTGCTCATCCTAATTCATATTCTGAATTATGATAAACACTGTCTTAGGAGCTCAGCCATATCTGATAAATGGTCACATAACTTAGGTTTGTTGTGTTAGATTTCTGTGTTTGGACTGTATATTAGTTTTGAAAACTATAATGGCACAAACATTTTGTGCATTTGACAGTTTTATTAAAGTCTGAGCCAGTGTGTGTGTTTGTGTGTATGACTCTGTACAATATTTATGCATAATTGGTTATAACAAATTGGTGAAAATGCTTTCATATATCTGCCATAGCCCTGATGTATGGCCCTGGGAAATCTGAAACCGCAGCCTGTAGTGTAGAATACTAATTACTTTCTCTTTCTCTATCTTTCTCTCTCTCTCCCCTCTATATCTCTCTTTGTTTTCCCTCCCTCCCTCCCTCCCTCCCTCCCTCCCTCCCTCCCTCCCTCCCTCCCTCCCTCCCTCCCTCCCTCCCTCCCTCCCTCCCTCCCTCCCTCCCCTCCCTCCCTCACGCTCTGTCCCTCCCTTCCCTCCCTCACGCTCTGTCTTTCTCTCCCCCTTTCTCCTCTCTCTGCTCTGCTAAAGTAAGACCTGTGTCTACTCTAAGTGTCCCAGTGAGGAGCATGTGGTGAGGGCCATGTCTCTGGAGATGGAGAAGAGTGTCACTAAGTTGATGTATGACTTCCAGGGGAACTCTACCTCTGACGACGACTCAGGCTGCGCACTGGAGGAATACGCCTGGGCGCCCCCTGGTCTCAGCCCTGAGCAGGTACACCATCCACTTTGTACCCCTCTTTTCCCCTTCTTCTTTTCCCCTTCTTAATTTTCCTAGTTATCTGAGAGGGGTGGATTCATTGATTGATAAACAAGCAGCAGAACTGATGGTTAATTGCTTTAAAACTCCCTCTATGGTGTCCTGAATTGAGAGAGAGAGAGAGAGAGAGAGAGAGAGAGAGAGAGAGAGAGAGAGAGAGAGAGAGAGAGAGAGAGAGAGAGAGAGAGAGAGAGAGAGAGAGAGAGAGAGAGAGAGAGAGAGAGAGAGAGAGAGAGAGAGAGAGAGAGAGAGAGAGAGAGAGAGAGAGAGAGAGAGAGAGAGAGAGAGAGAGAGAGAGAGAGAGAGAGAGAGAGAGAGAGAGAGAGAGAGAGAGAGAGAGAGAGAGAGAGAGAGAGTCAAACCTACCAAGCATAACAAATTAGCTGTCAAACATTTCATGGAAGTGCAAATATGAAGAAATTACTCAACTGTCACTGTTGAGGTGACACGACATGAGCAGTGAGGTCAGAGCCCAACCTAATGACAACCGTGACCAAACCATGAAGATGACCTGAAGGATAATCTGTGGACTGCATCGTCTGAACGACATGAAAGTAATGAAATGATGGTGCCTCTTTTGGTTTCAGTGGTGTAATGATGGTGTGTATTATATATTCTATACTTTTTTGCTGTTTGTTGGATTGCTATGTTTTATTCTATCAGGATTGTCATTCCTAACCCCTCAAATTGGAACAAATTGAAACATAAACTTTCACCACAGAGAGAAAACAGCACAGACATAAAAATGATTAGTTCTTTCCGTTGACGGGAGCTGTCCAGATGAGGGAGAAGTTAGTCCTTTGTTTGTTTTCAGGCTGAAGTAATAATTCCTGCTTGTCTCCACTGTAAAGTGCTGCACAGTGGGACCTGTGATGCGATGCTGCCATGCTCCCTTCCTCCCACCACCCCTTCCTCCATCGCTCCCTCCCTCTCTCCCATCCTTCCATCCTCCCTTCCCCTTCCGCCGACCCGCCCTCCCTCCAGCCCACCTGCCCTCCCTTCCTTCTTTCCTTTCCCCACCCTCCCTTCCTCCCTCCCTTCAGGAGCTCTGTTAATAGATGACAGGCAGGGCTGATGATAGTTATTTTCTCCAGTTAGCCATCTTGACAGGATTCTGAGGGAGGCTGTGGCCTTTCTCTGAACCTACAGGAGATGAAGGCAATCAAGCCTGCTGGATGATTGTGACCTACAACTAAGTTTAGCGTCTGCTGTTGACTAGATGGCTGTTTTCTAGTGGATTGGAAGGCCCTAATTTATTTTGTGCAATGTTAGGTGTGAGCCACACAATGATTTTAGTTTAAATCTGCTCTGTATGTGTCAAGGATTATGTTGCAAATCATTGAGGTGTGACAAAACTTTAATTGTACCATAAGATTGTTGTGTTCTTGAAGAATAATTACCTGAAGCATTTTCCCTCCTTTCTATCATGTGACTTCAGCTCAGCAAGTTTTCCTGAATGCCTATAATTACTTTGATTGTAGCCTACAGGCATTCAGAAATCATAGATACTTTTCTATTTTCCCATCACTAGCTTTGAGGGTGTGCCAGCAACTGGAAGGTTGGCGGTTCAAATCCTACTGTAGACCAGGGCAAAAATCTAGTGGGAGTGAGCTGGCAGCTGGAGGTTTGCTGGCATTGATGTCTCAGGTTGAAGTAATAATTCCTGCTTGTCTCCACGGTAAAGTGCTGCACAAGTGGGACCTGTGATGCAATGCTGCCACGCTCCCTCCCTTCCTTCCATGTTCCCTAGAGCAAGGAACGTATTTGTTGGATAAAAAGCAGAAGACACATTTCCATCATATATGGACTAATAAAGCTAAGTAGAATAAGAGCCTACAATCGGGAATCTACAAAACACTGTCTGCAATGAAAGAGAACATTGCTCTCCAAGGCTGTGTCTGCTGCAGAGCCACAAGAGCCTTTGTCCCAGACACTTCTAGTTCCAGCCGTTGTTCTCAAGGCCAAGGATGATGGAGGACAGAACAATAACCAACACAGCAGAATATAAAGCCCATCATCTATTCATTAAAAACTGCTGCTTTCAGGTTCATCTGGGAGGGTTTTTTAACTTTTGTTTTTAATCGACAGACATTTTACCATTCAATTTACAGAGATAGTAACGTTTGTAATGATAGGTAGGCACATGGCATACTTCAGGAAGGATCAGACTAGCCACTCTATCAATCCTGTCATTACAAAAAAACAACAATTGTTGAATGCAAAAACAAACATGTACCAAGGCTTTAGAAGATGCTATCATTGTCACCATGCTGAACTAAGACCCTTAGCGTTTTGTGAGACTAAAGCCAGAGTGTTGTGGTTTGTGTCCCTGTCAGGTGCATCAGTACTACGGTTCTCTACCTGAGGACAGAGTGCCGTATGTGAACAGCCCAGGAGAGAAGCACCGCATCAAACAGCTGATTCACCAGCTGCCCCCGCACGACAACGAGGTGACACTAGTTTACCTGATTACCTGTGTCTAGTGACCTTCGGCACATTTATGAAGGGATGTCTAATGTTTTTGATATGGGTGACGAAAGAGTGTTTTGGTTTGGTCGTCAGGTCCGATACTGCAACACACTGGACGACGAGGAGAAGAGGGAGCTCAAGCTCTTCAGTAACCAGAGAAAGAGGGACAACCTGGGAAGAGGCAATGTCCGCCCCTTCCCCTTGTCCATCAGTGGGGCCATCTGTGAACAGGTACTCACTGCTGACACAAAACAAACATGACAGAAAACCTACAGCACAAAGAGCAGAAACATAGAGGGCACCACTAGGGGATGGTGCAAATGGGATAAAATATGTGCTACAGCAAATCTAATTTATATTTGAAAATAAATTCAGTTTTCTACTCAGATCTGTTCATGTCTAAATGAGATGCTTTCTTTGCCATTGTTTTTGGTTTGATGTCTAATCAGCAGGATTAGCCATAAAAGCCCTTCAGTGATAAGATCATGCACTTCACATTTAGAAACATTGGATTATTCATATCGTAACTGGCATTTTTCTCCCTTCTCTCCCTCCTCCTTCAATCTCCCCTCATTCTCTCTCCCCCTCCTTCTCCCCCCTCCCCCTTCCTTCCCACTCTTTTTCTCTCCCCCCGCCTTCTCTCTTCCTCCTCCTTCTCTCCCCTTCCTTCTCTCTACCCCTCCTTCTTCCTTCCCCCTCTCTCTCTCGTTCTCTCTCTCTCTCTCTCTCAGTGTGGGGGCCAGATAAATGGACGGGACATTGTGGTGTTTGCATCGCGGGCAGGCAACGGCCTGGTGTGGCACCCTCACTGCTTCGTGTGCTGCATGTGTGAGGAGCTCCTGGTGGACCTCATCTACTTCCACCAAGAAGGGAAGATCTACTGCGGCCGGCACCATGCCGAGAGGCTCAAACCCCGCTGCTGTGCCTGTGATGAGGTAAGCACGCCTGGGCTCAGAGGGCTGGGGTGGTGGGGGGACGGCTGGAGCTCAGCGGGAGATGGGGTTTAAGGGGTATGGAGTGTTGAGGGGTGTCACCTTCCACATCTCAGTTATCTGAGGAAGTCTTGCTGGGTTTGACTAAGTCTTATTTCAGCTAATTCTAAGATATGTGTGATATTCACTTGGTAAGAATCTGTCTCCGCTTGGTGTGTATCTCTCACCCTCTCTAGTGGTCTATGGTTTGACAGTCTGTTCTCTGTCTTACCTGCATATTATCTTTAATTATTTTTGCTGATGATTTTGGATCTATTTTCTTTAGAAGATGCTATCAGGTTTGCTGATGGATGTGATGAATGGTCTCTCTCTCTCTCTCTCTCTCTCTCTTCTCTCTTTGCTTTGCTTTAGATTATCTTTGCTGATGAGTGTACGGAGGCGGAGGGCAGGCATTGGCACATGAAACACTTCTGCTGCTATGAGTGTGAGGCTCCGCTGGGCGGCCAGCGCTACATCATGAAGGATGGACACCCACACTGTTGCAACTGCTTTGAGTCCCTCTACGCAGAGTACTGTGACGCCTGCGGTGAACACATAGGTACACGGTTCTAGACGTTTCCTGAACATGATGTATACATACACTGAGTGTACAAAACATTAGGAACACCTGCTCTTTCCAAGACATAGACTGACCAGATGAATCCAGGTGACAGCTATGATCACGTATTGCTGTCACTTCAATCAGTGTATTTACAACTCTCTTTCGTTGTTATTGTCAGTTCATATGTTCAATTAATAAATCATGCAATGATTGTATATTCTTCAAACCGCGCCTGCATCCTCTACTTGTACGTCCATCTTCACCTCTGTGTAACTGCTTCTCTCTTCATTGCTGTCCATCTTCCTCCATCTCTCTTGTTGACATTATATCCATCCCTGCTTTTCTTTTTACCATTTCTTATTCCCTTGACCTATTTGTATCCCTTTCTCGCTCTCTGTAGCGTGGTTTCCATCCAATTGGCGACAGATTTTCATGCGAATATTGTAAAATCCTCAAAGAAAATATGCACATTTTCCCACCAGTGTTGTTTCCAGTGTGGATAAAAATCGGTGTGCTGACATTGTGCACACAAAATTAACTTTTTCGTGTGCCAAAAAGAAATCTAAAGTTCAATGTGTTTCCATCACATTTTCAACTCTACCAACTCTATTTTTATTTGTCAGATAGCTGTCAAGCATCAATCATCATCACGCCAGAATAACACCATCGAAATGTATTGAAAGGAGCATTAAGATCACTGTGCACTTTCACCACTCTGTGAAGTTCATTATAACTTATTTCATCGGTAGCCTAATAAACTGCATGACTTTAAAATTTGGGATGGAAACGTGGTTAGTGTCTCTTTTTACACGCATCTTGCCCCCTGTTTCAAGTCTCTATGACTGTGTCGTTCCCACACGCCATCAGTCTCCCTTTGTCGCTCTCTGTGTCTCTACTTCCATTTCTCCATGTCTCAACTCATTTCATTATTGACATGTTTTACCTGTGACGACAACCTAATGGAGCCATTCAAAGAATCTGTGATCGTTAAGTGCCAATAGTCATAAAATCTGAGATAAATGTATATTTATTTAGTTATTATACAGACCGCATAATCCCAGTTTTGGATAAAATCACAATATCAACCTTCTGGGAAATAAAACGCAGCGTTTGTGCTGTATTTCATTTCTTCATTCCAGGAAATATCATACAAATATTTTGTAGGCTCATGTTTTACAGATTAGCTGAGGCTCTGAGCATGTGTGCTTGGCTCAGCTCATTACTGAGGAAAGTTACAGTCTCTCACTATAGATGATGGGTTTCAGCCAGTCAGTTAGACTGACAGTAATGCTGCTGATATACCATATGCCTATGCCAGTGTTCTTTCATCCAAAGACAAGATCAAGCCTCCAATTGTCTGTGATCATTAAGAATCAGTTTGTGATATCCCCAAACTGACACCTTATTAGTAGTAAGCATCATTTCTAATTCTAATGCCAGGATGTGATCCTCTCTCCAGGCATTGACCAGGGCCAAATGACATATGACGGGCAGCACTGGCATGCCACAGAGGAGTGTTTCTGCTGTGCCCGCTGTAAGCGCTCCCTCCTGGGGCGCCCCTTTCTGCCCAAACAGGGACAGATCTACTGCTCACGCTCCTGCAGCGCCGGACAGGTGAACAACCAGCATTTAACTGAATGTTCTGGTGACACCTGTATGTGTGTTTTCTATGTATTTCAATTATGTAATCAATTCCATCAATCAGGACCCAGATGAATCTGACTCCTCGGACTCAGCCTTCCAGAGTGCCCGCTCCCGTGAGTCCCGCCACAGCACCAAGATCATAAAACAGGATCACCGAAATACCGAGAAGGAGCGTCGCCAGCCAGCGCCCATGCCTGACCGTCTGTCTGTCGAGGTGGACCCCCTGTCTATCCATATGGACCGTCTGAGCCTTGGCTCTATCCAGACACCCAGCCGAACCCCCAGTCGCACCCCAAGCCGCACCCCTAGTCTCAACCAGGTGTGGATGAGCCGGGACGAACCTTACCCCCCAGCATACGAGGCAGCCTATGAGGGCTCCCCGCGGGACCCCTCTTCAACCCCCACGCCCCTGCTCCTGGGCCCGTGTAACCCCAGGCAGGGCTACAGCCCCAGCCCCAAACTCCACCCCCCAACCCAGAGCTCTGGCAACCCAGGGAAGAGGCCTGAGTCCTGGGTTACAGAGCAGGGCAACACCAAGCGGACGCCCATGGCGGCATTGAGGGGCCAATCCTTCCAGGACAACTGGATCCACCACAGCCAGGACGAGTTCCGGCCACCCAAGCTGAGGACCCAGATGAGTTTTAACGAGGTGTCCAGCCAAGGCCAGGGCTTCTCAGACAAGAGGAGCCTCAGCATGCATGGCTTCCAGAGAGACAGCAGGCCCCCCCTGACCAGGAACGCCATGAGCAACGGCATTAGCTTCACAGAGCCCCTCACCCCTCTGGAACAAACCCCCCGAGGATCCATGGAGTCTCTGGCCCTGTCCAACGCTACAGGTGCTGTGCCCTCTCACCTGAGTTTAGAAGATAGAGCGTAGATATGATCGAATATGATAATATGGCTAATGATTTATGCTCCCAATCAGGTAATAAAGTATCAATAACCTGTCTGTGAATCTTTCCCAGGTAACTCTCTGGATGGAGTCAATAAGCGTCAGGAGCACCTGTCCAGGTTCTCCATGCCAGACCTTAGTAAGGATTCTGGGATGAATGTGTCTGAGAAGAGCAACATGGGGACACTGGGTTCCCCTGTCCAGTTCCGCAGCTCTGAGTCCCTGACCTCCTCTCGGCCGTACAGGAACCTGAATGCGCCCGTGCAGGTGGGGTACCCCCTGGGGTACTGGGACGCCCCCCAGCCTCTGGCCTTTGAGGGTAAAGGTCGTGTGGCCCTGATGGGGAGTAGTGGCAACCTCCGCATGCCCCCCATGATTGAGAGGACACCTCGTCGTCGGCCCAATGAGCCAGAGCCCATACGGCAACAACAACTACCAACGCAACCACGGCGACGGAAACACCGCGGCAACGGTAATGATGGAAACGGCAACCACCGCAACAGCGGTCGCCACCACCGGCGCTCTCGACGCTCACGCTCTGACAACGCCCTCCACCTGGCGGCCGACCGGGCAAATCACATGATGGAACCACCACACCGTCGCATTCAGGAGGACTACGACCGTTTCCCCGCCGGCCGCACCGCCCGGGACCTGTTTGGGGTTGGGGGCATGGGTGGTTACAGACAACAGCCTTATAGACCCTGCCCTCGCACCACCTCAGATCTCACCCTGCACAATGCAGTGGGGGGTGGGGGGATTCAGCCGCTGGGCCTGGGGGGGCCATACTGTGGTGGAGAGGGGTACGGGGAGGGGGCAGACCCCTGGTGCTCCAGCTGCTCCTCGTCCTCTGAGTCTGAAGAAGATGAGGGGTACTTCCTGGGTGAGCCCATCCCCAGACCTATCCAGCTACGCTACCTCAACAATGAGGAGCTGCGCCACAGATACAGCCCTACAGGAGTGGGAGGGATGGGGGGCCACCATGGACCCATACATGGACCCCTACATGGAGGAAACCACGGGCAGCTGCACGGACAGCTACAAATGCGCCAGAGGAGGAAGAGCAAGAACTGCACCATCTCATAGAGAGTGGAAGGGAAAAAGAGAGAGAAAGGGAGTGGGAGGGAGACAGAGAAAAATTAAGTGAGAGAGAGAGTATGTGAAAGAGTGTATGTGTATGTGTCAGAGAGAGAGAGAGACATATATATTTGATGTGTGTAAGTTATACAACTGGCTCTGTGCGGGGGGGGGGGGGGGGGGGGGGGGGTGTTTGTGTACACCTACACAGTATGATCTAATCAGAACAGGAAGCCTGCAATGGACCGGCTTCTTACACAACTGCAATGTTTACAATGGTGACTAACGATTGGCACGAGCATCACATTTGTATTGTTAACT
Organism: Oncorhynchus clarkii lewisi; assembly: GCF_045791955.1. Lineage (NCBI taxonomy): Eukaryota > Metazoa > Chordata > Actinopteri > Salmoniformes > Salmonidae > Oncorhynchus > Oncorhynchus clarkii. The sequence goes on along the minus strand of NC_092162.1, from coordinate 58,496,601 downwards.
GTTTATTATATACAACAAGAAAGGTTATGGCAAATTATAAACTGTGCGTGCGCGTGCGCATGTGAGAGAGATACATCTACAGATACATCCAAGAAATACTGGACTTATTCATAAAATGTACTGCCATAGTAAAACTACTAGCTGTTTTTTCAAACCAGTTAAAACATTTATAGAAATTGGATTCATGCATGCATAATATTCAGTATGTCAACAAGGCATAAAATAATACTGCAAATAGTTGCAATTCATGATGGAATTTAGCAACTATTTAGCATTGTTTTCCATCTTGAAACAGACAGGGGATAAATTCACCATGTCTGTAAAGTTTAATGAATGCTCCCAAATGACTCAGTTAAAAGAAGTAATGGTACACACCAACAAGAGCTCTACGGGCCGAAGTGCTCACGTATTTTATGTACCTTACTGGACCTTGGAAAACCACCTGAGTGGACCTCTCATACCAGTGATCCACCAATGACTTATAATCAGTCCACCAAAAACTGCCTGGCACACACGGCAGCCCTCCAAACCAAGTCAACTGGCTGCGTGATTGTGGGAAATGTGTGCTAGATTCTGTACAGTGTTGTCTTTTACCTCAGTGGAAACCAAGAGCTGCTGAATGTACAGTATCGTTGGCTAGCCAGCCATGTTATCACCCTGTATAAGTAGCCTGTTGAACCTAACCCTGTGCTGTGTGTTTTACATAGCCTCCTGCCCTCCCTCCATCCATGCTTACCAAGGACAGCTCTAGCCTCTGCTCCTTGACCATTCAGGCACAGCAGCGTCTCATATAGTCCCGTGTTCTCCCGCAACAAGCTTTGTTTTTCAGAGTTAGAATACCACTACTAGATTAATAATAATGAAATAGAATAATAATAACAATAATAACAATAATACCTGTTAAATGTATATAACAGTAAAATACATGTTATTTAAGTTATGGATGTAGTAATGTAAATGTTCTGTACATAATGACCCTACATATTTATATATATTTTGTAACTACAGAATCATTATTTGTATAACATGATGTAGGGATAGAAAAGTCTTGCATGTTTATTTGTTGATGTTGTGTCATATTGGAATTAAAGTGGATTTTAATGAACAGTGAAAATATCACGTCTTCTTTTGGTAACACTGTAATAAAAACCCTGTTTAATAGGTCATTATAATTGCTTATACATTTTTATAATAATATACATGCCGTGAAGCAGCTTTCTCCAGATTTATGTGGTTGGTTCTAGTTGTGGTCCTCTGTAGCTCAGTTGGTAGAGCATGGCACATGGTGCATGGCACATGGTGCATGCATGACTAAGTCGCTTTGGATAGAAGCGTCTGCTAAAGGGCATATATTATTACGTATATTATGGAATCCCATGTTGGTTTGGTTGACTGACAGTCCCTGTCCCTCCTGACGTCGCTCCAACCTTTGGTGTAGAAATTCCATCTGTTCATTACCAGTCTGCTGCTAATAAGCCCATAATAAGTCTATACCTGGTTCTAACTTGCATCCTTTGTCCTGATCTTGTCCACATTCTGATTGTGCCCACATCTTCAAACAGGTATAGATTAAAATCTGCAATGTGATCATTATCATTCTGCCTTTTAAAAGCATTGACAGGTAGCACCATTGATTTATGGCATCAATATGTGTCTTAAAATAAAATATTATTTTGAAAGAATAGCTGTCAAATAATTTGGTCACAATGCGGACACAGTGGACCGATATGAGAAACATTTTAATACCATGGATAGACATATTTCTGAAAATATGGGCACAATCAGAATGTGGGGAAGATCAGGACAAAGGACGCATGTTATCGACAAGTATAAAATAGGCTTTGACTGACTAACTGGTTGGCTACTTAGTGATCCAACAAACATCCATCAACATCAGGGTTCCCAAACTGGAGGCCGCTGGCCAAATTTAATTTATTTGGTCCACTAAGTGAAAACATGTTTTTAGAGATTTTAGCAAATTTATTTAAAATGAAATAAGGAAATATCTCATAAATATTCACACCCGAGTCAATCATTTGTAAAAGCACCTTTGGTGGTAATTAAAGGTGTGAGTCTTTTTGAATAAGTCTCTAAGAGCTTTGCACACCTGGATTGTACAATATGTGCCCATTATTATAAAAAATAAATAATTCAAGCCCTGTCAAGTTGATTGTTGATCATTGCTAGACAGCCATTTTCAAGTCTTGCTATAGATTTTCAAACCTATTTCTGTCAAAAGTGTAAGTAGGCCACTCAGTAGGCCATTCAATGTTGTCTGGGGAAGCAACTCCAGTGTAGATTTGGCCTTGTGTTTTAGGTTATTGTCCTGCTGAAAAGTGAATTAGTCTCCCCATGTCTGTTGGAAAGCACACTGAACCAGGTTAAACTCTAGGATTTTGCCTGTGCTTATAGCTGTATTCTGTTTATTTTTATCCTAAGAAACTCCCTATTCTTTGCCAATAATAAGCATACCCATAACATGATGCAGCCACCAACATGCTTTAAATATGAAGAGTGGTACTCAGTGATGTGTTGTGTTGGATTTGCACTAAACACGACGCTTCGTATTGAGGACAAAAATGTAATTTATTTGCCTCCGTTTTTTGTCTTGTTTCAAACAAGATGCATGTTTTGGAATATTTGTATTCTGTACAGGCTTCCTTCTTTTCAGTCTGTCATTTAGATTAGAGATGTAACGACAATGTTGTTGATCCATCCTCAGTTTTATCATATCACAACCAAGCTGTAACTGTTTTAAAATCACAATTGGCTTCATGGTGAAATCCCCAAGTGGTTTCCTTCCTCTCCGGCAACTGTTAGGAAGGACGCAAGTATCTTTGTAGTGACTGGGTGTACTGATACACCATCTAAAGTCTAATAAGTTCACCATGCTCAAAGGGATATTCAGGGACTGCTTTTATTATTATTTATTTTTTACAATTTTCCCACATCTACCAATCGGTGCCCTTCTTTGCAACCTCCCTGGTCTTTGCAGTTCAATCTGTGCTTGAAATTCATTACTTAGTTGAGAGACCTTACAGATACAGTGGCTTGTGAAAGTATTCACCCCCTTGGCATTTTTCCTATTTTGTTGGGGGGGGGGTTGTATCATTTGATTTACACAACATGCCTACAACTTTGAAGATGCAAAATATTTTTTAGAATGAAACAAACAAGAAATAATACCAAAAAAATTAAAACTTGAGCGTGCATAACTGTTCATCCCACATTTTGCAGCAATTACAGCTGCAAGTCTCTTGGGGAATGTCTCTATAAGCTTGGCAAATCTAGCCACTGGAATTTTTGCTCATTCCTCAAGGTAAAACTGCTCCAGCTCCTTCAAGTTGGATGGGTTCTGCTGGTGTACAGCAACCTTTAAGTCATACCACGGATTATCAATTGGATTGAGGTCTGGGCTTTGACTAGGCCATTCCAAGACATTTAAATGTTTCCCCTTAAACCACTTGAGTGTTTCTTTAGCAGTATGCTTAGGGTCATTGTCCTGCTGGAAGGTGAATGAATCTCCATCCCATTCTCAAATCTCTGGAAGAATTTAAGCAAGTTGAGGATCCCTGAACTACATTTTCAACTCTATCAGCCTGAGCTGACTTCTGCACACATTGACCATCTATACTGGGTAGTAAAAGGGAATATTTGTAGACCAGGGCAATTTGATGTTTAAACAGTGCCTTCAGAAAGTATTCAGACCCCTTGACTTTTTCCACATTTTGTTGCGTTACAGCCTTATTCTAAAATTGATTAAATATTGTTTATTTCGCAGCAATCTACACACAATAGCCCATAACGAAGAAGATAATTTTTCTAGTTTTTATTTTAGCAAATTTATGTAAAAACCAAAAAACAGAAATTCTTTATTTACATAAGTATTCAGACCCTTTGCTGTGAGACTCGAATTTGAGGTCAGGTGCATCCTGTGTCCATGAATCATCCTTGAGATGTTTCTACATCTTGATCCACCTGTGGTAAAATGCAATTGATTGGACATGATTTGGAAAGGCACACATCTGTATAAGGTCCCAACAGTTGGCAGTGCATGTCAGAACAAAAACCAAGCCATGAGGTTGAAGGAATTGTCCGTAGAGCTCCGAGACAGGATTGTGTCGAGGCACAGATATGGGGAAGGGTGCCAAAACATTTCTGCAGCATTGATGGTTCCCAAGAACACAGTGGCCTCCATCATTCTTAAGTGGAAGAAGTTTGAACCACGAAGAATCTAGAGCTGACCGCCCGGCCAAACTGAACAATTAGTGGAGAAGGGCCTTGGTCAGGGAGGTGACCAAGAACCCAGTGGTCACTTTGACAGAGCTCAGAATTTCTTTGTGGAGATGGGAGAACCTTCCAGAAGGACAACCATCTCTGCAGCACTCCACCAATCAGGCCTTTATGGTAGGGTGGCCAGACGGAAGCCACTCCTCAGTAAAAGGCACATGACAGCCCACTTTCCCAAAAGGCACCTAAAGACGCTCAGACCATCAGAAACAAGATTCTCTGGTCTGATGAAACCCAGATTGAACTCTTTGGCTTGAATACCAAGCGCCACGTTTGGAGGAAACCTGATACCATCCTTACGGTCAAGCATGTTGGTGGTAGTATCATGCTATTGGGATGTTTTTCACCGGCAGGGACTGGGAGACTAGTCAGGATTGAGGGAAAGATTAACAGAGCAAAGTACTGAGAGATCCTTGATGAAAACCTGATCCAGAGCGCTCAGGACCTCAGACTGAGGCAAAGGTTCACATACCAACAAGACAACGACCCTAAGCACACAGCCAATAAAAGACAGGAGTGGCTTCGGGACAAGTCTCTGAATGTCCTTGAGTGGCCCAGCCAGAGCCCGGACTTAAACCCGATCAAACATCTCTGGAGAGACCTGAAAATAGCTGTGCAGCAACGCTCCCCAACCAACCTGACAGAGCTTGAGAGTATCCGCAAAGAAGAATGGGAGAAACTCCCCCAATACAGGTGTGCCTAGCTTGTAGAGTCATACCCAATAAGACTCAAGGCTGTAATCGCTGCCAAAGTTGCTTCAACAAAGTACTGCGTAAAGGGTCTGAATACTTATGTAAATGTCATATTTCAGTTTTTATTTTTAAATAAATTAGCAAATATTTCTAAAAAAAATGCTTTTGTTTTGTCATTATGGGGTATTGTGTGTAGATTGAGGAGGAAAATAAACTATTTAATACATTTTAGAATAAGCCTGTAAAGTAACAAAATGTGGAAAAACTCAAGGGTTCTGAATACTTTCCAAATGCCCTGTACACTGAACAGAAATAAGCGCAACATGAAACAATTTCAAAGATTTTACTGAGTTACAGTTCATGTAAGGAAATCGGTAAATTCATCAGGCCCTAATCTATGGATTTCACATGACTGGGAATCCAGATATGCATCTGTTGGTCACAGATGCCTTACAAAAAAAGTAGGGACATGGATCAGAAAACCAGTCGGTATCTGGTGTGACCACCATTTGCCTCATGCAACGCGATACATATCGGGGTGATCTTTTTGGCCTTCCTGTGACATCGGGTGCTGTAGGTGTCCTGGAGGGAAGGTAGTTTGCCCCCGGTGATGCAATGTGCAGACCGCACCACCCTCTGGAGAGCCCTGCGGTTGAGGGAGGTGCAGTTGTCGTACCAGATGGTGATACAGCCCAACAGGATGATCTCAATTGTGCATCTGTAAAAGTTTGTGAGGGTTTTAGGTGACAAGCCAAATTTCTTCAGCCTCCTTAGACCCACTTCAACGTCTAGTACGGCAAATGCACTGCCCGCAAGCTTAGGGCTCTCCAGAGGGTGGTGCAGTCTGCCCAATGCATCACCGAGTCACACTGCTGCCCTCCAGGACATCTACAGCACCCGATGTCACAGGAAGGCCAAAAAGATCATCAAGGACATCACCCCAGCCACGGCCTGTTCACCCCGATATGTATCACGTTGTAAATATAAATGTAAATATAAATAAAAACCCTTGAATGAGTAGGTGTGTCCAAACTTTTGACCGGTACTGCATATATGCACACATATTTTTATACTCCGGACTCCGACATTGTTCGTCCTAATATTTCTATATTTCTTAATTCCATTTTTTTCTTTCAGATTTGTGTATTGTTGTGAATTGTTAGATATCACTGCACTGCTGGAGCTAGGAACACACACAAAATAACATCTGCAAAATATGTGTATGCGACCAATATTTGATTTGATCAGGGTGATTTGTAGATCAGGGTGTTAGTAGATTAGGGTGATGTGTGTAGAAGGGTGATTTGTAGATCAGGGAGATTTGTAGATCAGGGAGTGTAGGGAGCAGCAGCATGAGACATTACAAGACAATCAAAAACAGAGAGACCTAATTTTCAAGAACAGATTTTTATGCTCCGGGAATATCCAAAGGTTGTGTAAATAGAAACTGTATTGAAAGAAATCCCCCTTGTATATCAACATAGTATATAAAAAATATTATAGCTCATGTATTAATCATGTCATAAATACATTTTCAATAAAAAGACAGGGCTTGGAATTCATGAACTACACTTTGGTAGGAAGCACAAGTGCAATAGCTATATCTTACATCATCACGAGCAATATTGAAAGTTGACAAACATAAATTGAGTTTCAGCAGCAGACACAGAGCTTCCAGAAGGCTGAGCACCAGGAGTGACTTTGGCCTGACTGATCAAGGACAGACCAGCTCACAAGTTTACATACCCAATCAACATGAAAACACCACAATCTGTGTTTTGGTAGAGAAGCCAGCCACTTACACAGGTTAAGACAAAGGTGCATGTGTGCGTATCACTGTGGATGGTTCCCTGGTGTCATACTCCTCAATGAACTCTTGCATGGCCTCTACACAGCGCAGGCCAATCTCCCTGAGGTTCTCCTGTAGAGACAACTGGATGGGCCGCTCCAGGGAGGGGTCTTTGGCTATCAGCATCTTCACCACAACACCAAACGTGTCACAGTCCTGACGGTACACCTGTATAGCACACAGACAGTCAGCTTTTTCCACCATCACATTTAAACTGTGCATCACAGTCCTAAAACACAAACCTGTACACGCATCTTCTAAACCACATTAAGCTGTGTCACAATCCTAATTGTACACCAGCACGACAAACACAAACATATTTTCATTGCACATGAGAGGTTTCTTTGCATTGTGGCTCCTGTTCCAGTGAGGAGCATAGCACAGATTGGTCTAAAGACACCTCAGCTCACTCTAATACCAGAGGAATGCTGCAGATATGAGCCTTCAGACACAGGAGGAGCAAGGCAAGCAAACAAATAAATATATATATATATATATATATATATATATATATATATATATATATATATATATATATATATATATATATATATATATATATATATATATATATATAGAGAGAGAGAGAGAGAGAGAGAGAGAGAGAGAGAGAGAGAGAGAGAGAGAGAGAGAGAGAGAGAGAGAGAGAGAGAGAGAGAGAGAGAGAGAGAGAGAGAGAGAGAGAGAGAGAGAGAGAGAAAAGCTGGGCTGAAGAGAAAGGAAAATCACAAGAGATAGAGGATGGAGAGAGAGCGGGTGTGAAGAGAGGATGAAAGAGAGGATGGAAAGCAAGAGAGCATGAAAGAGAGGATGGAAAGACAGGGATTGAGAGAGTTCTGGGAGAGATGCTTGGGGCGAGAGGTCTCGTCATGTGTTTGCCATTACCACTGAGTGGATTAGCAGTCCAGGGCAGCAGCACACACAGACAGCTGTTCACACGACAGTACACACCATGAAAGGGCACTGTGTGGATCTTTGAAGGATGGGTGTATCAGCTACCTGTTTTGAGACTACTCTCTCACGGAGCCTACCATCTCCAGTAACCATGGAGATGTGAAGAGCGAGAGATACCTTCTCATCAGTCGAGTGGATGGAGACAACACAACACACCTCCCACTGGCAACGCTTCATGTGATGTTCTGTCACATTGACTGTGACGTATCTATTAAAGCACGTGTATTAAAAGCTATTCAAAGAAAACAGCACCGTGCGCATGTGATGACTCATTATGATTAAGATTTATTTATTAAAAAACCTGGACAAACAACCTGACAATAACAGAAGTTCCATCTGCGAGTGATTGCAGGTAAACTACCCAGGGATGTACAAGCAGATTATAACCTCACCATGTATTGGCTCTAATCATGAATGATAACCTATTCAACTGATTCAGCTGCTACAATGAAGAAAAAATTATAATAAATTAGACGTGTCTCTGGCGCAATGTTACTCAATTAGTTTTGGCACTGCAGTTATCAAATCTCCTTTTCCACAACCCCCCACTCTCTTTCTTTCTCTCTCTCTCCTTTCCCTCCCTCTCTATTTCCCCTCACTCTCATAATCCTACCTCATCGTCTCTGTTCTTTCTTTCTTTTCTCTCTCTCAAATTCAAATTGCTTTATTGGCATGAAATACAATTTGTAGCTATTGCCAAAGCGGTATAGTGGTACAGCATTTCAGTAAATACAGTACAATGCAATGAAGATAGTGAAATACAGTTAATTTCAGTAGTAATAATAGTACATATATAATAATGTATACATGTACAACACTACTGCTGCTGTATTGTGTAATCTTCAGTCATAAATGTAATTAAATAAAAATATGATTATAAAATAAACAACGGCTAATAAATAAACAAACATGAATGATGGTTACACTATGTATTACTTGTAAGTTATATACAATGTAAATACTTCAGGGAATGAATTGTTGTGGGATGTCCCTCAGGCCATGGCAATCATATAGGGCAGTAATATTTGTGGTTTCACCCTCACCCAGAATAATTCACAGCTTTATGTCATTAGTAAATGCAGAGAAGTTAGGATTTGATTGAGAATTTTCTTGAAAAAATAATTCTTATTTTTGAGTATTTCTTACAGAAGAGGAAAACATTTCTATGTCTCTACCTCCCCTGTTGTGCAGTGACCACATAGACACCCCACTTTGGGTAGCCATGTTTTTTTGTGTCTCCCCTTCTCTATAGCCAATTGGTGGTATTTGGTCAGGATCTGTCTCTGTTTCGTATTTCTGACAGAATAGAGACATTCTGCCAATTTCTATTTTATTTTGAGGGCCAAATAGTGATTTTGTTTTTTCTGTTTGTTACATTTTTCCAATTTGTCAAATATTTTTAATTTCTGTAAAAATTTGATAGATTTCCCTGTGTGTTTGGATAATAGGGTTGTTTAGTGTTTTTTTTAATAGCTGACACAGGGGTCTCTGTTCAGGGTTCCGCTCTTGGATTTTCAGTGCTTTGAATTATAAGGATGTTTTGGGGCTTAATTTCAAACGGTGCAAAAATGTGTCATTTTCTTTATATTTACAATTAAAAAGGTAATCTTCTGAGTTCCACTCTGCATGCATTATTTGTTATTTTTGATAATTCTGCAGAATTCTGTATTAAGATTTTTCTCCCAATGCATTTAATCGTAATTACAGGTTAGACCGCAAACCTCACATCCATATAGTGCAATTGGTAAAATTACCCTATTCAATATTTTGCACAAAAATTATATATACAGTTAAAGTCATAAGTTTACATACACCTTAGCCAAATACATTTAAACTTAGTTTTTCACAATTCCCACCATTTAATCCTAGTAAAAATTATCTGTTTTAGGATCACTACTTTATTTTAAGAATGTGACATGTCAGAATAATAGTAGAGAGAATGATTTATTTCAGCTTTTATTTCTTTCATCACATTCCCAGTGGGTCAGAAGTTTACATACACTCAATTAGTATTTGGTAGCATTGCCTTTAAATTTGTTAACTTGAGTCAAACATTTCGGGTAGCCTTCCACAAGTATCCCCACAATAAGTTGGGTGAATTTTGGCCCATTCTTCCTGACAGAGCTGGTGTAACTGAGTCAGGTTTGTAGGCCTCCTTGCTCGCGCACTCTTTTTCAGTTCTGCCCACAAATGTTCTATGGGATTGAGGTCAGGGCAATGTGATGTCCACTCCAATACCTTGACTTTGTTGTCCTTAAGCCATTTTACCATAACTTTGGAAGTATGCTTGGGGTCAATGTCCATTTGGAAGACCCATTTGAGACCAAGCTTTAACTTCCTGACTGATGTCTTGAGATGTTGCTTCAATATATCCACATACATTTCCTATCTTATGATGCCATATATTTCGTGAAGTGCACCAGTCCCTCCTGCAGCGAAGCACCCCCACAACATGATGCTGCCACCCTCGTGCTTCACGGTTGGGATGGTGTTCTTCGGCTTGCAAGCATCCCCCTTTTTCCTCACAACATAATGATGGTCATTATGGCCAAACAGTCCTATTTTTTTTTTTTTTTCATCAGACCAGAAGACATTTCTCCAAAAAGTACAATCTTTGTCCCCATGTGCAGTTGAAAAAGGCCTTTCAGGTTATGTCAATATAGGACTCGTTTTACTGTGGATATAGATACTTTTGTACCTGTTTCCTCCAGCATCTTCACAAGGTCCTTTGCTGTTGTTCTGGGATTGATTTGCACTTTCCGCACCAAAGTACGTTAATCTCTAGGAGACAGAACACGTCTCCTTCCTGAGCGGTATGACGGCTGCGTGGTCCCATGGTGTTTATACTCATGCACTATTGTTTGTAAAGATGAACGTGGTACCTTCAGGCGTTTGAAAATTGCTCCCAAGGATGAACCAGACTTGCAGGTCTACAAAAAAAATTCTGAGGTAGGCCTTGAAATACATCCACAGGTACACCTCAAATTGACTCAAATTATGTCAATTAGCCTATCAGAATCTTCTTAAGCCATGACATAATTTTCTGGAATTTTCCAAGCTGTTTAAAGGCATAGTCAACTTCTGACCCACTGGAATTGTGAAACAGTGAATTATAAGTTAAATAATCTGTCTGTAAACAATGTTGGAAAAATTACTTGTGTCATGCACAAAGTAGATGTTCTAACCGACTTGCCAAAACTGTAGTTTGTTAACAAGAAATTTGTGGAGTGGTTGAAAAACAAGTTTTAATGACTCCAACCTAAGTGTATGTAAACCTCCGACTTCAACTATATATATTAATATCAAATCTTGGGGTTGTCTTGTTTCCAGACATTTTAAGATGTTTGTTTGTCAAGTATTTGGATGTTCTGTGAAAAAAAGAAGCTCCACATTGATATCTTTGTATTTTTGTTGCATATAGTCTGCTCTCAGGGTGCTCTTTTAAAACCTTTGCTTTATATTTGTTCCTCCCTGCTTCACTGGCAATACCTTCTGCATATTTGATGCAAGGTTGCTGAGCTGGGTAAATGTGACTGACCGACTCAATTAGGTCTTATGGGGCAACATTTGAAATTGTGTTTTTCACATTGGATAATGTGAATAATAACATGGTATATCATACACTGCAGTTGAGTAACAAATGCGAAGTAATTCTGCTTTGAAAGTTGACAAACTTGTAACCCCACTTTTGAGAAAATGGCCCTTGAATGTTTGGGACACTTGCTGGAGAGCTCTTCTTTATCTACACCCATTCAGCATCGTTCACACCCTCTTAAGCCCCAGCCCCACCCATCCCTTTAAGGATTCACGTGAGGCCATGTGCTAAACAATGAGTACGGTAGTGTACAACCAAAGATTTCAAGACTAAAGGCTGGTTTATATTACTTGTATCGACATGTCTGAATACAGTTGTCGCAGCAACATCATGAGCATTCTTTGTCGTCCGACATCAAAATTGTCATTGTGAAAAAGTATAAACACAAAAATGACAGGCTGCATGACATCAGTTACTACCCTGCATGAATCTACAGGTAGCTAAAGCTAATAGCTAGGTTCAATGTTAGCTACCTAGCTAACACTATGCTATAACTAGCAATGCAAATGGCTCTGAGACACGAATAACATTACTACAAAGATCAGACACGTAACATTAGCTAGCGAGCCAATTAGAAACGTACAATATCTGAAAATGTAGCTAGCTAGACTCTCTTACATGGATGTTTGCTTCTGTCACTGATGCCATGGTTGCCCTTAGTTTGAAGATGTAATCCAGACAGGTGTTTTATACAACAGCCTTCTGTGTTCTCTCTTTAGTCAGACAGGAAAACCGAAACAAAAGATTGACATACTCTGCTTCTCCCGGAGATTCCACTGATTTCATAACTCGGTCCTCCTAGAAAGTGGAGCCGTAGCAACATTTGCGTGGTTCTCTATATCATCTTTCAAAAAAGCCGCTTTAGAAAGGATCACCTACACATACTAAGCTCATGTTATAGACAGAAGCGTGCTACATGGCAAGCGCAATCCGAACTCATCTCTTGGCATATCCAGCCCATCCATTATCCCAGCTAGTGGGAAGGTTCCTGTTTTTATCCATGGCTAAACCAATTAGGCTCGTAATTTACCAATTTTATTTGTATTTACAGATGGCATACACTTTTGTATTTAAGGCACATTAAAGTTCACGTTCCAGAAGGCATTTGTGCCAAAAGATGCATTCAAATGCCTCGCCTGTGGAGTAGTGACACACGACATACATCTAGTTTCCTGAAACGAGTCAAAAATGTATCCATCTTAGTTAATTACAGATGGATACAGTAGATGTTTTCACTTTGCTAGTTGTAGCTAGGCATTTCTCAATGTAAACAAAGCCCACCTTTCTTGTTTTCTGTCTGAATTGTTTTCTCGTGTAAGTTTAGGTACTTGTTTTGCTGTCTTTTGTCCGGTCCTTTGCTGTTTTTTATTGTCATTTTTGTTAGCTAACAGCAGGTAGCTAGTAGCTAGAAACTCTCTTAGCATGTTAGTATCCAGTTGAGTTATCAGGATGAAAGTTGTTTTCTGATGTACTTTATTGTATTCTTCTGATGTTATATTCTTAGTCCTTCATCTTTCACTCATGTTTTTCTCAAATGTTTCTCAAATGTTCCTCCAAATCATTTGAAACATGATATGCAATATAAGAGCTCACTGTACTATACCTGTTCTATTTCTTTCCTCTTCTGTTGGATGGTTCTGTTTCGTGCTGCGGCCCTGCTCACGGTGGAGGGGAGCCCTCTATCCCTCTCTCTTTCTCCCTCTCTGCTATGGGATCTCTCCTTCTTTTGAGCCAACTACAGACACAGGGGAGAGAGAGTTACAAGCAGTTATAAGCAAAGCACTACTTATGAACAGTAAAATTGTTTCAAATCTAAAAATTCTGCAATTGAGGTAATATTTACATGTAGGTAGAGTTAAAGTGACTATCCATAGATAATGTTTACAGTTTAAAAGAGGGGGGGGGGGGGTAATGCAAATAGTCTGGGTAGCCATTTTATTAGCAGTTCGGGAGTCTTCTGGCTTGGGGGTAGAAGCTGTTGAGAAGCCTTTTGGATCTAGACTTGGAGCTCTGGTACCACTTGCCATATGGTAGCAGAGAGAAAAGTCTATGACTAGGGTGGTGGGAGTCTTTGACAATTTTTAGGGCCTTCCTCTGACACCACCTGGTATAGAAGTCCTGGATGGCAGGAAGGTTGGTCCCAGTGATGTACTGGGTCGAACACACTATCAACTGTAGTGCCATGCGGTCAGAGGCCGAGCAGTTGCTATACCAAGCAGTGCAGCTGTAGAACTTTGAGGATCTGAGGACCCATGCCAAAAAAACAGCCATGTCTCTGACCTCCTCCCTATAGGCTTTCTTATTGTTGTCGGTGATCAGGCCTACCACTGTTGTGTCATCAGCAAACTTAATGATGGTGTTGGAGTCGTGCCTGGCCATATAGTCATGAGTGAACAGGGTGTACAGGAGGGGACTGAGCACACACCCGAGGGGCACCCGTGTCGAGTATCAGCATGGCGGATGTGTTGTTACCTACCCTTACCACCTGGGGGCGGCCCATCAGGAAGTCCATGTTCCCTTTGTATTCCTTAAGACCTTAGCACATTTGCCATTCAGAGCCCACCTGATTGTTGTTGAGTTCATTACGAGCCTCTCTCTCCCCCTCTACTGTATCTTCTCAAGGTTAGCAGGCAGCAAGCCTCCGTTTGAATCATCAGCATGGTAAAACGGAAGGAGACAACCTTGTGCTTCGCTCTGCTCCTTTCTCTCTAAGTCAGACCATCCAACTTTCAATTCCATTCTTTATGCTGCACCTGTGCTCTCTCTGTCCTTCCAATTCCCATCATAGCCAAGAGCGTAGAGGACACACACACACATATAAATACTCTTACAGAGCAGACTAGCCAAGATTACTCAAATGTTTGAGGTTCTTTTTTTTATATCTTTGATTTGAAGGACCTTGAAAGACGCTGTGTGTGTGTGTGTGTGTGTGTGTGTAATAAACATTTTGACAGCGAGCATCATGGGCAAAGAGATGCACTCAGACTTAAATTCAATATAAGTACATTTGTTGCAGTGCATACCTCCCAGTGTGGTACATGTGACTTCTGAGAAATTGAAGCAGCAGTCAAGCAAGGGGGGGGATCATGGATTATATGTAATCAGTTACATATAAGGGACTACTCAGTTTGCTTTCGTTTATTTTTCAACTCGAAGAAATGAGCCCAATCAGTCCTCCAGGACAAAATAAATTAGGCTAATTAGTCCTTAGTTTTTGGGATACGTGGTCTGGATATGTGATATGTGGTCTGTGGAATGTTGTTCCACTCCTCTTCAATGGCTGTAAGAAGTTACTGGATATTGGAACACGCTGATCTAGACCATCCCAAACATGCTCAATGGATGACATACAGTGCCTTGCGAAAGTATTCGGCCCCCTTGAACTTTGCGACCTTTTGCCACATTTCAGGCTTCAAACATAAAGATATAATAATACGCCCAAAAGATATAACATGCCCAATTTTTCTGTTTTTGATTTGTTAAAAAAGTTTGAAATATCCAATAAAAGTCGTTCCACTTCATGATTGTGTCCCACTTGTTGTTGATTCTTCACAAAAAAATACAGTTTTATATCTTTATGTTTGAAGCCTGAAATGTGGCAAAAGGTCAAAGTTCAAGGGGGCCGAATACTTTCGCAAGGCACTGTATCTGTGAGAATGCAGGCCATGGAAGAACAAGGACATTTTCAGCTTCCAGGAATTGTGTATAGATCCTTGTGTCATGGGGCCGTGCATTATCATGCTGAAACGTGAGGTGACGGCGGCGGGTAAATGGTACAGCAATGGGCCTCAGGATCTCATCATGGTATCTCTGTACATTCAAATTGCCATCAATAAAATGCAATTGTGTTTGTTGTCCGTAGCTTATGTCTGACCATACCATAACCCAACCACCACAATAGGGCACTCTGTTCACAACATTGACATCAGCAAACCGCTCACCCGCACGACGCCATACACATGGTCTGTGGTTTTGAGGCTGGTTGGAGGTACTGCCAAATTCTCTAAAACAATGTTGGAGGCAGTGTATGGTAGAGAAATGAACATTCAATTCTCTGGCAAGAGCTCTGGTGGGCATTCCTGCAGTCAGCATGCCAATTGCATGGCATTGTGTTGTGTAACAAAGCTGCACATTTTAGAGTGGCCTTTTATTGTCCCCAGCACAAGGTGTAATGATCATGCTGTTCAATCAGCTTCTTGATCTGCCACACCTGTCAGGTGGATGGATTATCTTGGCAGAGAAGAAATGGGGATGTAAACACATCTCCGCACATAAGCTTTATGTGCACATGAAAGCTCCCAGAAATGCTCTATTTCAGCGCATGAAACATGGGACCAACACTTTACATTTTGCGTTTATATTTTTGATCAGTATACATTTCCAAGTCCTATTCTTGAGGATCAAGGAATATTTAATTAATTGGAATGACTGGAAATGTACACTGTTTTTTTAATGTGAAGATATAGCCTAATTGTATTATCATCTGTAGTAAAAATCAATGGGTTAGAAGAACCCTACATAACCAACCCATAAAGTAAAATCAACATCCATTTATGGCCAACTATGTAAACTATAAGATTGAATTAACCTGCTATTGATGTCGTTCAAATGGTAATTTTGTCTTCAAAATTGTAACGCCCAGGTTAGTGGCTGGCACAGCCACAAAGTCATTAAAATCTGATTTTAAACATAGCCTTAACTACACTGCTAACACTAATGCCTAACCATAACCTCAAAATAAAATTGACTATATTGTAAAAACTTATGAAAACAAAAAGTTAAGGTTAGGGTTAGGCATTAGTGTTAGCACTGTGCTTAAGGTTAGGTTTAAAATCAGATGTTATGACTTTGTGGCTGTGACAGCCACGAGCCCACACCCCTTAAGGGGAAAGTAATCAGATAACATTACTGAGTTTTGGTAATCCAAAAGTTACATTGTTGATTACAATTTGACAGGTAACTGTAACGGATTACATTTAGAAAGGAACCTACTCAAACCCTGCTGGTTAAACTTTTTTAATTTTTTTTTTTTATGAAGGAGGCCTACCTACACGTAGTTTTGAAAGAGAGAGGGGATGATTTACAAGTTCAGTCACCGCAATACACTAGCGGAGCATGACAACAAATACAGGATGTGTGCCCTCCCTACTTTAAACAGCACAGACTCCCCAGATCCCAAACGAGGCTGAGGAGTGGTGGAATGTGGACTTACTGTGAACGACACAGGCTGCTTCTCCTCTCTGCTGGCACCTGCAGAAGACCTGAGAGCACCTGCAACATCACACAGACAAACCACATCTTCAAACAACAATACAACACAACACAAGCCCTCACTCAACATAACACACACCTACAACTCAGAACAGATGGGGGATAACTTAGAGCTAAACTACAGCAGCTGACATCTGTGAGGAACTCCAATATCCTTGATTGGCCCAGTTGATATCTCTCAATTAACTCTAATATCTGTGATTGATGCTGGGACTACTCAATCTACCCAGTGTCCTCAGGGCCAAACTAACATCCCATTAGCACCTCTAGCTGAAGGTATAATTCAGGACTAAGCTTCCCCATCTCCATCTCTCTGGCTGCAATCTGCCATCAGCGGGAGAGTTATTGTTTATAGGCAGCACGCAGGGGCTAAAATTAATGTTTCGTTAAGCATTCTTTCAGCATTGGGTGTGATTTGCGAAGTCTGCCTCGCAACGTTTGACTGCAGTGTGGGTATGTGAGGCGATAGCTTTGTTATGGTTCATTACCTGTATACAGAGCTGGCTGTCTGCCTGGTACCTCACTCCCTCTTTCTCCTTGTTTTCTTTAGCTATATCTCTCTCCTTTTCCATCTCTAACACACACACACTATAGAAATGAGTCACCATCATAGCAGATCTCTCAGGCACATAGAGCAACCTGTTCCTCACACACTCACCCACACCCACACACCTCCACAGTACTGCAGTCTGCGCAGAGACATAGCAGCTGATTAAAATAGGAGAAAAAGCAAGCACCACCACTACCACGGTTGAGAATAGCGATACAGCTAATTTAAACAAAAGCAAGGAGATGAAAGATGAAATGATGGTTTCTATTGCAGATATGACCTGGGTCGTCTTCAGGCAATGCAAAGTTATTCAAGAAAACACTTTCAAACATGATAGAGAATGAGGCTTAAGCATAATAACTAATTGATGACTTACAGGCACACCGATTGCAGTCTTACTAAACCACTTTTATTCTTCATGATACTAATGCTAACGTGATGAGGCGAACTTTGATGATCAGAAATATTTACAGTACAGTACTTAAAGGGATACTTCGGGGTTTTGGCAATGAGGAAGTTAGATGTAGTTTCACGAGTCACTGCTAACTCACATTAGAGCAATGGCTGGAAGTCTATGTGTATCTACTACCATACTAGCAGATAGACTTCCAGTCAATGCGCTAACGCTAGTTGGCATTAGCTCTCAAAATGACCTCTAACTTCCTTCATACTGGACACAGAGAGATAAAAATGGTATCCACGAGTTTATCTGGCTCCTGGGAAGTAGATAAAGGGCCTCTTTGCCAAAACCCCAAAGTATTCCTTTAAATATATGCCCAATAGAGTACTGTATTTAATAAATGATATTATAATTTGATGCTCAGCAGCTGTTATCTTATGTACTCTACATAAGAGGTGACATAAATACACTGGTGTTTAATGAAGGTTGGAATGATTGGCACTTTTTCAGTAGGATACTATTCTTTGCCATTTCATTGTATTCATAATACTGTCATTATAATATCTACCAATGCTGTGTGCAGACAGTATTATGCAACATTGTCAGGTTGTTGCTTGGTGACTATCAACCACCAGGAATACTGATGAGCAAAACACATTCCAAATGTAGCTAATATATTCACTGTCTGAGTTGACATGAACACTGTTTGCTCATACTGCACTCTAGTGTTCACACAAGTAAAGTGATATATATATTCCTAAAATACCTATATATATTTTTTGCATGTACTAGGGCTGCCCGATAAGGGTAAGATCTGATTTTAAAAAAACCAAATGTTAGATTTTCGTGCGATATAGATCAAAACACTTGGGTGAACTGTTGGAATCCTAGAAATAGGATGACATATTGAGAAGCTAAGTAGAAAGCAACATCGTTCTTGTTTTGACCAATCGGTTGACTGCATTTGATCTAAGAGAACAGCACACAAACTTTTAATGATCTAACAGCGAGGAAGAGGAACTGCCCTGCTTGATTGACGGGGGCGGTCTTGGTGCGGGAAACAGCCACAAGAGAACAAAAAAATTGAAAAGTAAAAAAAAAAAGGGGCCATTACGCGGCTGAGATGCGTTTCAAAATATGTATTGCGATATGAATATTTCACATGTCAATATTGACATTTCGATGTGAATCTGATTAATTGTGCAGCCCTAGCCCCTACTATGAATTCTGCCAAGAGATCTGGTTCATGTTGGCATAGACGGTAATACGCTTACCCTGTAGCCACAGGTTAATTAATTTGGTCAAAACTCCCCTCAAACACAACATGAGTGTAAACCTACTGGTGTGTCCTTTAGGTGAGGACTTGGCGGGGGAGTTCCTGTCCATGTTCCTCTGGTCACTGTACTGGCTGTTGGGGCCTGATGGGTCTTGTGGTGGGCCTAGGGGCCCAGGGGGGCCGGACTGGTCTCTCCAGTGAAACCATGAGCGGGGGGTAAAGGAGTGGTATCTCTGGAACCCAAAACTGAAGCGGGGCTTCCGGAATGAATGATCGTCCCTTATGAATCGGTACAGTAAGGAAAACAGCAGAAAGTAAAAAGCGTGAATGAGTGAGTGAGAGTATTGTGAGTCGGTGAATGTGTGGAAATGTTGAAATGACCAAGAACAAACCTTAGGCTACACAAGGTTTCTCTGAAATGTCCTTAAGTCTTACCGTGGTCTGTTGAATCTCCCTCCAAACCTCTGCCTAAACGAACCAGTTATTCTGTGTCTAGGCGGACTTCTCATTCTTCTCAAAGGTCGTTTCTCCTCCTGAAAATGTTACAGAGTAAGCTAATTAGTGTTCATGATGAGAAATTGTATCCACTGTAAGCTCGCTGTAGCCTGGTATCCAGATCTGTATGCAGCAAATGCCATAGAATGAATATGGCAGAAGAGTTGGCTAAAGTAAACAACTACAAATCTGGGACTGGGACCATGCTGAACCTGGCATTACACAAAATGACTCACATGTAACTTCAGTTAAATTGATTGAGTGATTATATATCTGATACCGCAGTGACATGTTTGATAGGTCCCTCGTGTGGCCTCTTGTCACGTGACTCTTCATTGCATTCTCTGTGTGGCATGGTGGAGCTTTGGAAAGTGAAAGTTGAATCATACTTCAGACTTTAGTGTTTTAGTGGAGGTGTAACTCATGCATTTGTGTCTGGATTGGGACTGCTAGTACAAAGAGAATGTGCAATGTTTGATTGTGCTATGATGACCAATTATTTAGTAATATGTCTTATAACAATAGTTTTAGCCGAGCCACAACTATGCCTGTTTGTTTCAGTTGTAAACAACACAGTGCATTGGTTGTACACTTCCTTCACAATGAAACAATCAGGAAGTGGATTTGAGTAGGGGATTACATAATTACATGATAATGGTGCACTTCTTTGGTAAAACACTTAGTTGACAAAATAAGGTAGCTGACAGCTTGACGGATGTTTTTCCTTCAATGAGACAAACCAGAGTAGGAATGATCACACAGGTCAGTCGGTCTTAAGAATAGCGGGTATATTTACCTTGCCCTGCGTTGTCTCGTATGGCCGTGTATCCATTTATTTTATTTAGAAGTTCCAGTGAAATTGTTGTTTTCATTCAGTCGTTACCAGCAACACACGTCTGATCAGGTGTGGGCTGTTATGTTGCTCTGTCAGGTTCGTTTCATTATCACCACCTACCTTATGTATTTCGTGACAGCGTCATTTAACTTTCGATTCCTATGCGAACAATGCAGAAAGCCGTCCGTCCGGGGCATTCAACTTCTTGTTGTAAAAGTCTATGTAGGAAAACTTTCAAGAGAGACCGCACACAAAGGCCTATGTACAAATGAGCCTGTCCTATCACCAGGTTCCCTTAAAAACTCATTTGAAAAAAACAATAAACAAATGAATGCCCATAAAGGTCTGTCCCAGCCATATTGTGCTATCTGACGTTGTCACCTGTGACTTGCGTTGCAGTCAAACCTGCCTGCGACTTGTGAGGTTTCCGGTGTTGTGGCGAAAATCTCCCCCCTCCCTTCGCGTGAACGCGCACGCACTCAATTCTTCATTGCTGCGATTTACTTGCTAGTTGAGATTTCTGATCACGTTAGACTGCATTTCATTTTTTTTTATTATGTCGGATTGGTGCAGGGGAGGCACTAGTAATGTCTGCAGTTTTCGGTTTGGCTATTTGTGTATTAGTCTATAAATAAATATATTTGCCAAAATTCATCTCTCCCATGTCTTATTCGACTAGTAATTATTCTGAAATGTTTATTGCTTGCCTAAATGTTACTCCCTTCTCTATGTTTAATGTAACACACATATTAATTATTAATGTCGGTTGCCTATCGTGCAGTTTGTTCTATAGAAAGTATTTGACTCTGATGTGTGCCACAGAAAGTAATTGACTTTAGCCACAAAATTAAGGAAATTAGAAGGGGGGTGGGGGATTTCGGCAAGGCCATTTTCTTGCCTGCCGAAATTCTCCCCTCCCCCTCTAATTTCTTTAATACCTTAATACTTTCTATAGAACAAACTTTACTTCAGGATAGGCAACCGAAATTAATCATTAATGTATGTGTGTTATATTAAACATAGAGGAGGGAGTAAAATGTAGGCAAGCAATAAACATTTCAGAACAACTACTAGATGAATAGGACATGGGAAAACTGCAGATATTAGTGTCTCCCCCACGTTCAAACCGAAACAAATTAATGAAACGCAGCCTAACGTGATCAGAAATCTCAACTAGCAAGCAAGTCGCAGCAATGAAGATTTGAGTGCGTGCGCGTTCAAGCGAAGGGGGGAATTCTGTTGGGGGGAGATTTTTGGCACAACGCCTGTAAACGCGGTCATCACTAGTTACAACAGTCACAAAGTCATAAACCCTGTCTATTTCAAATTATCTTATTAAAGTCTGATTTTAAACCTAACATTAACCACACTGCTATACTTATGCCTAACCCTAAACTTAAATTAAGACCTCCAAAAAATAAATCATACACTTAGACTTTGTGGCTGTGGTAACTAGTGGAAACCAGCAAACACTGTCCAATGATGGACACAAGATGGCGTTATTTGATTTCACACTCGTCTTCTGGGCAAGACACGCCTCCGCTGAAGTGTTGCAATTGGCTGCTGGTCGTTAGGTTCGAGTCATGTGAGCGGTTTTGACTACGGTGCCGAGTCATATTTTACCTCGAGCGCTTTGTTTTGACTAAGGTGAAGCGAAATAAATGAGCAAAACTGCGACAGTTACGCCATATTGTTTCCCGGGCAGCTGTTGAAGATGGCGAACTCAGATAGGATCAAGAAAAGGTAATAATTGATGATGTATCCTCAGATATACAGTGCCAGTCAAACGTTTGCACACACCTACTCATTCAAGAGTTTTTCTTTATTTCCTACATTGTATAAAAATAGTGAATACATCAAAACAATGAAATAACACATGGAATCGTGTAGTAGCCAAAAAAGTGTTAAACAAATCAAAATATATTTTATATTTGAGATTCTTCAAGGTAGCTAGCTACCCGTTGCATTGATGACAGCTTTGCACACTTGGCATTCTCTCAACCAGCTTTGAGGTAGTCACCTGGAATGTATTTCAATTAACAGGTGTGCCTTGGTTAAAAGTTAATTTGTGGAATTTCTTTCCTTCTTAATGTGTTTGAGCCAATCAGTTGTGTTGTGACAAGGTAGGAGTGGTATACAGAAGATAGCCCTATTTGGTAAAAGACCAAGTCCATATAATGGCAAGAACAGCTCAAATAAGCAAAGAGAAACGACAGTCCATCATTACTTTAAGGCATGAAGCACAGTCAATCTAGAACATTTCAAGAACTTTGAAAGTTTCTTCATGTGCAGTCGAAAAAACCATCAAGCGCTATGATGAAACTGGCTCTCATGAGGACTACCACAGGAAAGGTTGTACTACTGTTTTTTACTCATTGGACCACACGTGCACAGTACTTCAGTTTAGCATATGCCTTATGGGTTACAAAGGATGTTTGAATGCATATACAATTAATTTCATTTTGGTTCATTTCCTGACAGGGGTTTGGGCATTATCTTGGTATATGTATATTATAATAATAATAATAATAATAATAATAATAATAATAATTCATTATGTTTAATGTACATTCATTTTATACATCAAATTATCCTTTAATTTAATCTTGTGTTCAACTTTGCAGGTATCAGCACTTCAAGAACGACCTGGAAAAGCTCTACTACCGCAGAGAATATTGTGCCCTGTGCCAGTGAGAGGAAACGGCACTAACAACTTTGCAGAATCAGCCAAGAGGATCTTAAAGGATAAAATTCTGCCTCGAACAAATGCTAATAACGTCCCCCAGCTCTTTGACTTCTTGACCACTCGTCTGTCAGCTTACTATGAAGCCAAAGCGGCTTAGACATGCGTGCATACATTTTATGTATGGGTGGTCTATTCACAGATCAATGACATGCACTTTGAAGTGAAGCGCTCGTCCTCACCTGGCCAGATCTACATAGTGGACATGCATATGGAGATGTGCAATTGTCCAATGGGATGAAAAGGTGATCCATGCAAGCACCAGACTGCCATTATCATCCATCACCAGTACCAGAACAGCAGCTTCTTGCCACTAACATCTGAAATGAGAGCAAAAATGTTGCATATAGGCACAAATTAAAATGTTGTAAATCAAAAATATATATTTTTTTAATCAGTTGAGATTTATTGTGTAAGACATCCCTTCAAAAATGTGATGCATGTTTGGCCGATGTGGCAGGGTGAACTGCGCTAAGAGATCCAGTGCCATCCAGTGAGCCTCCAGGCATACAGTGCCTCAAATCTCAGCGCAACCAAACATCGGTCGCACACAGGAAGGACAGGTTGGATGGACGACAAATCCGTCTGCAGGACGAACCACAAAAACATCAGGGCCTGTTGAGATTACATACACTTTTTTACTGTAATCGTTGTTCGGGAGTTGTCTGTATTGTCAAACTTGTTTTCACAAGGTGAAAGACAACCCCGACTCCACAGAAAAGACCCGTTGCAACTGACCAATGCTACACATCTACCAGAAGCTCACAGAATGGTTTATTTAGGGACAACTGAGCCAGGGATTCCAGACCCTGGTGAAAGCAGAGTTTTGGTGTAAATATTTCACTTCACAGCCTTAAGTAATTATTTGTATTATTAATGTAACATTGTACAGTTGATTGATCCAAATAATGAATGTACAGTATGTATTTAATTATTATTGTGTGATTATACAGTAGATTGATCCAATTACTATTTTGAATGTCAATGTTTTGTCAGAGTTTGATGGAATAAAATAATTTATTTTACATGCTAAATCTGTTTGTTTCATGAGTGCCATTGATCTTTCAGATAAGTCAATAAATGGCTATGGTATGCTTATTATAAGACGCAGACATTGAGTCTGTCGGTGGTGATAAAAATAAATTAGTCTGCCTGTCCCCTCAGTTCATTAGTAGTCTGTCTCTCTACTAGCTAGCAAGCTATCACGGTGTGCGTGAAACCCTGCCTGGTGCGCCCTTCAGCTGACAAATCAGGAGGATTCTTGAGACTAAGGACCTAAGGACTAAAGCCAATCGCAGCACTTCAGTGGGGCGTGTCTTGCCCAGAAGATGAGTGGGAAATCAAATCACATCACGGCGTGGTGAAATCACATTTTGATGTTACCCACTTGTTGTATAGTGGTGCACCCCAGATAAGCCACAAATCAGACAAATGGAAAAAACCAAAGCTTGTTTAAAACTCTATTTTTTCATCAATGAATGCAATGTCAGTTTTAGCAGCAGCCATTGGCAAAACCTGTGATTTAAAATACAGTAAGTTACATAGAGTGTAGAAATCATTAGGAACACCTTCCGAATGTTGAGTCACACCTCCTTTTGCCCTCCATGGGGGGTGATAAGGGACATATATAAGCCTAGGCAACCTGACATGACATGATACCAACGTCTGCGTGACGCCTGCATCGCGTGTTAATGAAAGTCATAATGTGCATAGTTTATATTTATATCAATTCAATCTCAACCATAAATGTTAGAAACGTACAATTGTTCCCTTGCAAGCAGACATTCCAACGTAGCCACCTTGAACTATAGTGTAGCGTACGGCTTGTGTATTTCCTGTTATCGCTAAAGGCCTAGAAAAGATTATGCCCAATCTATAGATAATCAGTCTTTCCCTCAACACCTCATGGCATGGTATGTTTATTTTATCTCCCTGTATACAGATCTAAATGTTGTTAGCCAATCACAGACTGTTTTATCAGTTCACATCAGACAACCAATAAGAGTTGTGTCCACGGCTTTCAGAGGAGTTCATAGGTGCTATTTCAGAATCCTTGGGATGTCCCTTAAGTCAATAGAGCAGTTCATAGACTTTCCCGGAGGGTATGTGCTATTTGGCATCCTTGGGATGTCCATACCTCTATCAAGTATAAATGTAAATTGGTTAAAGTTAGTGTTAGTTTAGGGTAAGGACGTCCCAAGGAATCCGGATTGGAGTGACCATTCATAGAGTGAGAGACTGGCACGGTATTTGAGAGCTCGGCAGCAAGACAGACATTAATTTGTTAGTTTTTTATTTTGTTAATTTTTTTTACAAGTGGCAGAAGCGATTTTCGAGGAGTAAGGAGTAAGTAGGCTATATTTAAGTTGTGATGTCGTTAGGAAATATTTAGTCCTACTGTGATAAAGGCAAATTTGGTTTATTTAAAAATAATATTTTTTCGTTGATAACGTATTGTCGAAAGCACATAGGAAATATTATTTACTGTGTCGATAGCGGAGTAGGCTAGTGTACAATAACGTAATTCGATGTGCTAGTATTATTTATTTAATGGATTAATTCAATTGTAAATGAAATAACTACTTTTCACTGAAGAAGAGAAACAATGTAGAACATGCTACTTCGATCGAAGACCTAAAATCAGGCCTGACAATATCACAACGGTATCCTAATATAGTGTGGATACAGTAGTAGCCTATTTTACACCAATGTAACTGTGTGTGCTATGATTATTTATCTAATTGATCAATTCAATTGTAAATGTGGATGGGTACGCTATTTCATTCAATGATTACGTTATTGTACCAAGTAGATACAGGAGCAGTCTACATTAATAATGTAATTGAATGTGTTATAGTATCATTTATTTCACTGACGAATACAATTGTAAATGAGGATGGGTAGGCTACTTCATTCAGGGAATACTGAATGTCTTGCTATCTCTGGGAGTATGTTAATGATGGCTTTTCAGCTGTTGAACTATGGTAATGTCAAACAAATTTCTAAATCTCTTTCTTTGAGCCAAGATGTGAATTTCTAAACCTCTCTTTTAGTCAAGATGTGAACCAATCAGCTTCACTGCAGGTGCTCAACCCACCACCCTCACTGTTCTCCCTCCACAAGTAACCACATCATCTTCTCCTGTTCAACTACTTTGCCACCACACTAAAAATGACTGTACATGATCCATCCAAGGCCTCAGCTGGATGCCTAAAATGTGAGAAATGTAAGCAAGATGCTATAGAATCTGTGTGTGTGTATGGATGGAGTCCCAAGTAAAGACTTGAGAAGATGGCAAAGGAGACAGTAATGAGAGTGAGAGCATACAGTATGAAAATAAAGACCCATTGGGATCTAAAATGAGTGTGTGGTGCCTCGTGTCTCCTTTTTGACCGTTTGAGGATACTACAGGATACTACCCTGGTGGAGGTTCTTGGAGCACTGTGATTTAAGTGTGAGCAGAGGTTGACAAACACCTTCAAAGGTGGTGGTGCTATGTTGCATGTTATCTTGAATACCAGGCAGATGTTTGAGTACAGAATCAAATGGTGTGAACTTAACAGGCTAAACTTGTTGAGTATACTCTTTGAGAAAAGGGTTCCAACAGGATTCTTTGGCTGTCACCAAAGGAGAAAACTTTCTGGTTCCAGGTAGAACCTTCTGTGGAATGGAGCCCAAAAGGGTTCTACTTGGAGACAGAAGGGGTTCTACCAGGAACCAAAAAGGGTTCTCCCATGGGGACAGTGGAAGAATCCTGTTAGTTTGTAGATAGCACCTTTTTATCTGAGTGTAGGCCTATATTGCAGTCGTGGTTCCATGGATATCTGTGAAAAATAAAATTAATTGATGGTGGTGAGTTAAGATAATCAGAAATACTATGAAGCATCCCCACTTTTAGCACACATTTGCAAGCAGGCAAAGTAACCTATGTGTGCTGAGGCATGTGTGATCACTTAACATTGACAGGACCAACAAAAAATACATTTAACCCAACCTCTCTTAATTGAAATCCAATATTCGGCGCCTGGGGAATAGTTGGTTAACTGCCTTGCTCGGGCAAAATGACCAAAAAAAGTTTGCCTTGTCAGCTTCGATCTTGCAACCTTTCAGTTACTGGCCTAACACTCAAACCACTAGGCTACCAAGAAGCCCTTGGGGTTTGTATTGATGCAAGAAATGGGCATATCTACACAGTAAAGGTGGCTGCCATATCAACTAGCCTAATTATTTTAGCATTGCGGTGATAGGCCTATTTTAGCTAAATCGACAAATGAAATGTATGAACTAAACAGACACTTAAACTAACACGTAACACATGTAGACATAACATCATAATAAACTTACACGCAAACACACATTAGCAATGTGAACACCACATGAACACTACGTTTACATAACGTGTACGTGTCACGTGAACGAGTCAGCAGTTTGACTCCTTTGAAACAAACTTGTCTCCTTTGACAATCCATGTTAATTCATGGCATTATTTTATGGAGCTAGGAAGACGTTAGGTGACTAGGTGAGGTATCAGTAGCTTCACGTGGCTTAATTCTGGCATGAATCACACCCCATAGAGCCCTGAGATACTAGCCCATGTTGAAGCCATTGCCACCCTCAGATGTGCCAAGTTGGCTGGATGTCCTTTGTGTGGTGGACTATTCTTGATACACACGGGCTGCGGAGAAATGTTCTAGGTTGGGCGTACTGACGAGTATTTTTGTTTGCTCATACAGCTCCAAGGAGGGAAAAGAGAATATAGTGAAAATAATATTGATTACTTGGCTAAGTAAATTTTTTGTTATGAGTCGCTAATGCCGCAGAGGATCATCGGAGTAAACGTGAATGAACGGTTGTCTTAGGGACAAAATTTCACATACTCATTTGAGCAGCCACAAAGCAATTGCCTAAGCCTACTGTATGATTGCGGTAGAACTTCATTGCCCCTAGCAGTCATACCACGCAATATGATTTTCACATGGATTTTTATGATAAAAATGTAATACCGATAAATGGCAGTTTAAACACTAAAACATTTTTTTCAATTTGTCACATAATACTAACCTCTCTTTCCTTCTCTCTCAGTCCACTGAGTGCTAAAGGTCATAATGACGCCTTCTACCTGAACCCGTGGTGGCCCCCAACAGCCCCATTGTACTCCACCCAGCCAATCAACAGAGAGTAGATCCTCGCTCGCTGACTCATAGTGAGAGAGAGATCCAGGAAGTTGTTGCCAACCGCCAACGTACACTAGTAGGACTGGAAGAGGTGGGGAAAGACCATTAACTTAGACATCGTATCATTACGGCGTCGGTGAGAGCATTGGGCAGGGCCATTGAGGCTATCTCTATATTGAGGTAGTACATTTTCTACTTCTATGAGTTGGCAAAAAACAGAAAGGGTTCACACTGGTGTTTGAACAGCATAAAGCCAAGGTTGGCGATTTACTGCCACCTGCAGTTATGGAATGTTTATTAATGAGTAGGCCTATAATTCATTGGCCCATCTCTCATGACAGCTAAAAAATGTTTGAAACTTGACAAATTATCCAATGGATTATGATAATTTGCTAGTAAAAACATTTGTTTGCTCCCCCTATTTTAATTTGCTCCATGGCCAGGTGTAGGGTTGTCACTAGTTAACACAGCCACAAAGTCAAACCCTTTCTATTTCAACATGATCTTAAAATCTGTTGCACATCATTTCATAGAAAAGGCACGTAAGCCTCACGGAAACATCCAAAGTCATACAGTGCATTCGGAAAGTATTGAGACCACTTAACTTTTTCCACATTTCGTTACAGCCTTATTCTAAAATGGAAAAATAAATACAAATCTCAGCAATCTACACACAATAACCCATAATGACAAAGCAAATACAGTTTTTTTTTAATGTTTGCAAATGTATTCAAAATAAAAAAACAGATACCTTATTTACATAATTATTCAGGCCCTTTGCTATGAGACTCGAAATTGAGCTCAGGTGCATCCTGTTTCCATTGATCATCCATGAGATGTTTCTACAACTTGAATCCACTTGTGGTAAATTCAATTGATTGGACATGATTTGGAAAGGCACACACCTTTGTATATAAGGTCTCGCAGCTGACAGTGCATGTCAGAGTAAAAACCAAGCCATGAGGGCGAAGAAATTGTCCGTAGAGCTCTGAGACAGGATTGTGTCAAGGCACAGATCTGGGGAAGGGTACCAAAAAATGTCTGCAGCATTGAAGGTCCCCAAGAACACAGTGGCCTCCATCATTCTTAAATGGAAGAAGTTTGGAACCACCAAGACTCAACCTAGAGCTGGCT
The DNA here is from genome assembly GCF_045791955.1 of Oncorhynchus clarkii lewisi. Taxonomy (NCBI): domain Eukaryota; kingdom Metazoa; phylum Chordata; class Actinopteri; order Salmoniformes; family Salmonidae; genus Oncorhynchus; species Oncorhynchus clarkii. The sequence continues at coordinate 58,467,343 of NC_092162.1, read as the reverse complement.
GCACGTCCAAACTGAGCAATTGGGGAAGAAGGGCCTTGGTCAGGGAGGTGACCCGATGGTCACTCTGACAGAGCTCCAGAGTTCCTCAGTGGAGATGGGAAAACCTTCCAGAAGGACAACCATCTCTGCAGCTCTCCACCATTCAGGACTTTATGGTAGACTGGCCAGACGAAAGCCACTCCTCAGAAAAAAGCACATGACAGTCCGCTTGAAATTTGCCAAAGGGCACTTAAAGGACTCTCAGACCATGAGAAACAAGATTCTCTGGTCTGATAAAGCCAAGTTGAACTCTTTGGTCTGAATGCCAAGCGTCACGTCTCGAGGAAACCTGGCACCATCCCTACGGTGAAGCATGGTGGTGGCAGCATCATGCACAGTCAGGATCTGAGGAAAGATAAATGGAGCAAAGTACAGAGAGATCCTTGATGAAAACCTGCTCCAGAGCGCTCAGGACCTCAGACTGGGGTGAAGGTTCACCTTCCAAAAGGACAACCACCCTAAGCACACAGCCAAGACAACCCATGAGTGGCTTCCGGACAAGTCTCAATGTCCTTGAACGGCCCAGACAGATGTCGGACTTGAACCCGATTGAACATCTCTGGAAAGAACTGAAAACAGCTGTGAAGTGACGCTAACCATCCAACCTCACAGAGCTTTAGATGATCTGCAGGAAGAATGTGAGAAACTCCCAAAATACAGGTGTGCCAAGCTTGTAGCGTCATACCCAAGAATACTCAAGGCTGTAATAACTGCTATTTTTCAGATTCATCAGGGGGTCCTGCAGCACCTTCAGCACCGCTGCGTCCCGTGGCTATGCACATGGGAAACTGTTGAGCATGAAAACCCCAGCAGCCTAGCAGATTAGCTGTTCAGGAGTCTTATGGATTGGGGGTAGAAGCTGTTAAGAAGCCGTTTGGACCTAGAGTTGGTGCTCCGGTATCGCTTGCTGTGCGGTAGCAGAGAATCTATGACTAGGGTGGCTAGAATCTTTTACCATTTTTAGGGCCTTCCTCTGACACCTCCTAGTATATAAGACCTGGATGGTAGGAAGCTTGGCCCCAGTGATGTACTGGGCTGTGTGCACTACCCTCTGTAGTGCCTTGTGGTCGGAGGCTGAGCAGTTGCCATACCAGGCGGTGATTCTGCTCGATGGTGCAGCTGTAGAACTTGAGGATCTGAGGAACAATGCCAAATCTCTTCAGTCTCGTGAGGGGGAATAGTCTTTGTCGTGCCATTTTCACAACTGTCTTGGTGTGTTTGGATCATGATAGTTCATTGGTGATGTGGAGACCAAGGAACTTGAAGCTCTAAACCTGCTCCACTACAGCCCAGTCGATGTGAATGAGGGCGTGCTCGGCCCTCCTTTTCCTATAGTCCACAATCATCTCCTTTGTCTTGATCACGTTGAGGGCGAGGGTGTTATCCTGGCACCACGGCTACAGAAGGAGGTGAAGATGCAGATGTGCTTGATGATGGCTGATATTGAGCGAGATATGAAGAACGACTTTGAGCAGAACAGAAATAGGGAAGCCCAGGACCAGAAGACGTTTAGGGCCTGCTTTAAGGCTTGGAGTTGGTCTATCAGAGACATATTGAGGAGATACTGGACAAGATAGGGATTCTGTGGGACATCATGATCAACAACATTCTCCAGGACCTCCACGGAAGGAGAACAGTCCAGATGTCACTGTCTGCCCGGACCGGCCTTTCTCCGCTGGTTAGTACAGCATCACAGCCAGAGTACCTCCATTTCCGCCGCAGCTCCCGTCTGGCCCCCATCACCCACCTGACAGCAGCCGGCAGGAAGCTCCTCCAGGGAGAGGCAGGAGAGGCCCAACAGGTGGGTGATGATGCGGACTTGATGATAAATGGAGTTGAGTTATGTAAAGGGAATATGTTTGTGAAACTATAACTGAAACGTAGTTAGGAAACAAGATTATGTTTATGAGGCGGAAGTATAAGAGACCGTATGTACACCTTTAACAACCTGGACATCTAGATATCAGACACTACAATAATCAAGCGAAGGAGGAGAAAGACAGTCAGGTGCAGCAGAAGGAGGAAATGGTGGAAAGTAAGCCAGAAGACAATAAAAAGTCAGGGTAAGTGCGCAGTAATAAAAGAGGTTGTGTGTGTTCACAGATTGAGAGAACGATAACTATTTACAGTTGAAGTCGGAAGTTTACATACACCTTAGCCAAATACATTTAAACTCAGTTTTTCACAATTCCTGACATTTAATCCTAGTACAAATTCCCTGTTTTAGGTCAGTTAGGATCACCACTTTATTTTAAGAATGTGACATGTCAGAATAATAGTAGAGAGAATGATTTATTTGCAAGCCTCCCCTTTTTCCTCCAAACATAACGATGGTCATTATGGCCAAACAGTTCTATATTTGTTTCATCAGACCAAAGGATATTTCTCCTAGAAGTACGATCTTCGTCCTCATGTGCAGTTGCAAACCATTGTCTGGCTTTTTTATGGCGGTTTTGGAGTAGTGGCTTCTTCTTTGCTGAGCGGCCTGTCAGGTTATGTCGATATAGGACTCGTTTTTACTGTGGATATAGATACTTTGTACTTGTTTCCTCCAGCATCTTCACAAGGTCCTTTGTTGTTGTTCTGGGATTGATTTGCACTTTTCGCACCAAAGTACATTCATCTCTAGGAGACAGAACGCGTCTCCTTCCTGAGCGGTATGATGGCTGCGTGGTCCCATGGTGTTTATACTTGCGTACAAGTGTTTGTACAGATGAATGTGATACCTTCAGGCGTTTGGAAATTGCTCCCAAGGATGAAGTAGACTTGTGGAGGTCTACACAATTTTTTCCGAAGTCTTGGCTGATTTCTTTTCATTTTCCCATGATGTCAAACAAAGAGGCAGTTTGAAGGTAGGCCTTAAAATACATCCACAGGTACACCTCCAATTGACACAAATTATGTCAATTAGCCTATCAGAAGCTTCTAAAGCCATGTCATAATTTTTTGTTTAAAGGCACAGTCAACTTTGTGTATGTACATTTCTGACCCACTGGAATTATGAGACAGTGAAGTAATCTGTCTGTAAACTGTTGTTGGATTAATTTCTAGTGTCATGCACAAAGTAGATGTCCTAACCGACTTGCCAAAACTATAGTTTGATATCTAGAAATGTGTGGAGTGGTTGAAAAACGAGTTGTAATGATAATGACTACAACCTAAGTGTATGTAAACTTCCGACTTCAACTGTATATGCATGCGTGACTGTAAATCGCTTTGGATAAAAACGTCTGCTAAATGACATATATTATCTTCTGGGCAGGTTGGGAGGATGGCCCCTTCCCCAGAGGACCTCTACTTTTCCTCACTGCCCTTAATGCTCTCTAGGCAGTGGAACACAAGTGTTGTTATGAGTCAACCTGTTGCAACATGTAACACACTGTGAGCTCTTACTGTAGATAATTTGTCTGATGATGCAATGTTGAGTGTAATAAATGGTTATTAATCTGATTATTAATCAGTGTGTTTCTTTGACATTGTTGGCACTGTTGAATCTACCTATTTGACTTAATTTGTAACTGAGGCTGGAAGAACATAGCTATTCGCAGGTTACAGTTGTAAATGAGAACTTGTTCACAACTGGCCTACCTGGTTAAATAAAGGCGAAGAAAAAAAAACACCTCACAAAGTCTCGATTTCTGTGCACAGCACTTACTATACTATGATGCAATAGGGGAGATACACTGTATATACAAAAGTATGTGGACACCCCTTCAAATGAGTGGATTTGGCTATTTTAGCCACACTTAATGCTGACAGGTGTATATAAATCGAGCACACGGTCATGCAATCTCCATAGACAAACATTGGCAATGGAATGGCCTTACTGAAGAGCTCAGTGACTTTCAATGTGGCACCATCCTAGGATGCCACCTTTCCAACAAGTCAGTTTGTCACATTTCTGCACTGCTAGAGCTGCCCCGGTCAACTGTAAGTGCTGTTATTGTGAAGTGGAAAGTCTAGGAGCAACAACAGCTCAGCTGCGAAGTGATTGGCCGCACAAGCTCACAGAACGGGACAGCCGAGTACTGAAGCACGTAACGCATACAACTTGTCTGTCCTCGGTTGTAACACTCACTAACTGCCTCTGGAAGCAACATCAGCGCAATAACTGTTCGTCAGGAGCTTCATAAAATGTGTTTCCATGGCCGAGCAGCCGCACACAAGCCTAAGATCACAATGCACAATGCCAAGTGTCGACTGGAGTGGTGTAAAGCTCGCTGCTATTGGACCCTGGAGCAGTGGAAACACGTTCTCTGGAGTGATGAATCACTCTTCACCATCTGGCAGTCTGACAGATGAATCTCGGTTTGGTGGATGCCAGGAGAACACTACCTGCCCCAATGCATAGTGCCAACTGTAAAGTTTGGTGGAGGAGGAATGATGGTATGGGACTGTGTTTCATGGTTTGGGCTAGGCCACTTAGTTCCAGTGAAAGGAAATCTTAACGCTACACCATACATTTTAGATGATTCTGTGTTTCCAACTTTGTGGCAATAGTTTGGGAAAGGCCCTTTCCTGTTAAGCATGATAATGCCCCTGTGAACAAAGCGAGGTCCAAACAGAAAAGGATTGTCAAAATCGGTGTGGAAGAACTTGACTGGCCTGCACAGAGCCCTGACCTCAACCCCATCGAACACCTTTGGGCTAAATTGGAATGCCGACTGCGAGCCAGGCCTAATTGTCCAACATCAGTTCCCGACCTCACTAATGCTCTTGTGGTTGAATGGAAGCAAGTCCCCGCAACAATGTTCCAACATCTAGTAGAAGCCTTCCCAGAAGAGTGGAGGCTGTTATAGCAGCAAAGGGGGGACTAACTCCATATTAATGCACATGATTTTGGAATGAGATGTTCGACAAGCAGTTGTTCCATATACTTTTGGTAATGCAGTGTACCTGCTGACATTCACTACTGACATTTTTACCATCTTCAGTTTGTTCAATTTGAGACATTCAAGATTCCTGTTAACACTGGTAACTACTGACATATCAAACACAAATCATTAACATTTATCTTGAATGCTTTTGATTGTATTGGACATCCTTGTCAAACCATGAGGAAATAGGTCATTGCAATAATCCTAGGTATACCGGTAACTCAATACCTCCGCAAGGCTGTGGCTTGTATGACCTTTTGCTCTTTTTCTCGTGATCCATTATGAGCTCGAGGTTGGAAGAGCACGGGTTATAAGCAGAAACCACCAACAAACCTTGGGGAAATTATCATTAGGCACTCATTGGGGTGGCAGCGTAGCCTAGTGGTTAGAGCGTTGGACTAGTTGGACTAACCTTTCGATTGAAAGGTTGCATGATCAAATCCCTGAGCTGACAAGGTACAAATCTGTCCTTCTACCCCCCGTTCCTAGGCCGTCATTGTAAATAAGAATTTGTTCTTAACTGACTTGCCTAAAGATACAATTATAAATGTCTTAATTGTATCTAGTCATGCCATGGTCACTTTCTCTACTAGAATGAGATGCACAATTGAAAATCATTGGGATGCTGTAACCTTGACTACCTAGAATTTTGATTTCTAGAATGAATGCTAATTCTATGGACTAATGACCCTCTCCTTCTATTCATGGTCTCAATAAACAATGTTCCCCATATGAAACTAAAATTAACTGCATTTCACAGCAGCAATACATAATGTCTTTCTTGTAAGAATTCTTAGAAGTTGTTTTAGTATTTGTATAAGTGATATAAGTATATAATTAATAAGGATATTGCTAAGACCAGTGGTATCTGTTTTTCAAGTCTACTGTGTAGGAGTGGTACAGACAGGTTACCTAGCAGGATTTGAAGTATTATTACATTTTATAGGTACCATTCATGAGCAACGAGTGGGATTAAATGTGGCAGTATTACAATACATCGTCTTAAAGAATATCAAATAAACACATTATCCACGGCCACATACCTTCCTTAAGTATTTGTTTCTTTCTCTCCGCCCCTTTAGTCTCTGTCTCAACCCACCCCTCTCTCCCTGCCACTTTCAGAGAGAGAGCGAGAGAGAAAGAAAATGTGGTGGTTCGGATAACTGGGGCAAGGTAACTTGACAAGATAGAACACATCGAAGGGAAGGGAGCCCCTGGTTGCTCTCTAAACTCTTACTTAAAGGAACACTTACAAAGGTAATAGTAAAATAAGAAATAATACGTTGGTGTTGCTCACCCCTTCTGGGCTGTACACTTGTTTTGTGTTGTAGACCTGTTGGTGTAGGTTTTTCTAGTGTTCTCAGGTTGGTGATGAATGCGTCTTTTGTTTGTGTCAGACAGTGTTCAACAGAAAATGTTTTGGGTGCTAGCAGTTGATTCTGCAACCTTATTCTGCAGGCTATATTTGACTTTGTTCTATAGTGTTAATTATATATATATATATATATATATATATATATATATATATATATATATATATATATATTAAAATGGTGTAATATGAGACATTCTTACTGCCTTCGAGCTCCTTGAACAAATTCAAACCATCTTGTGTAAGAATGTTAGACTTCCGGTGCCGCCCAACATTTGTTTTCTATATTAATGCACATCTGTATATTTGTATGTTTTTATGAAAGTATTTGTTGTGTGTTTGTGTTTGGTGTGACATGGTCTTTTTGGTGAGCCAAATTCCTCTAACTAGCGAGGGAAGGGTCAGTAACTTCAGTTTAGTTCTACATTCAAGTTACACTTTTTTTTAAACCATTTTGACCAAGGCATAGTAATCACAGAGGCTTTGCTATTTCTTCCACATGATCAGTGATGCAGAAGCCTCTCATCCAGGATTGGGCACTGCAATCATCTGGTCTGTTGTTCTACAACTACGCAACAAAACCCCACAAGTCTGAACCCCTCTACGCTACATACTCCTGTTATTGGTTACCAGAGGAAGCTTAAAGCCTAATCTCTGCACCTGTAACAAAACATGAGGTGAGGAACTTTGAATGTCATTGAGTGACTGGATTGAATAACTTGAGTCTTTGTTGAAATGGTATTGAAGAGAAAAGTAACTATTGATTGGCTGATTGAATGCTGTTAGAACTGTTTTAGCCTATTGTTGCTTCCTCAAGTCTAATGGAATGATGGCATTAAAAACATTCTGGGTGTAGTCACTTGGAAAAATGCCACTGAGTAAAATTGGAGCTCAATTTAAAGAGTTGTTTAAAGAGTGTTGATTGACTGAGTATTGTTGCCATATTTACATATAGGGTACGGATGTTCTCACGGGCACATATACTACAGGAATTCCATCTGCGCTGTCAATCACTCGCTGCCAAGGACAACAGTGGTTTCTGGCAGAAGTTTGAGGTAAACCAATCTCAACCAGTCGTCTATTGAGTAATACCCTGGCTCTGTAATCCAGAAGTGTTTCCAAACTCCAGTATCCCCAACACACATTTTTGTTGTAGCCCCAGACAAGGACACCTGATTCAACTTGTTAACTAATCATCAAGCCCTCAATGAGTTGAATCAGGTGAGTTTGTCCAAGGCTACAACAAAAATGTGTACTGTTGGGGGTCCTGGAGGACTGGAGTTGACTATTGAGCCTTGGAGACTTTGTGCAGTGTCTGCTGTGGCAGTAAAGTCCCACTTTCATAGTGTCCCTTCAGTTGCTGTTTTTTCATTGTTCAGGAGCTGAATGATGTTGGTAAAGAGTTCACTACCAGGGCTGGAAACCTGGAGGCCAACAGAGAGAAGAACAGATACCCCTACATACTGCCTTGTGAGTATTATGGTACATACCATATCAGGGCACCACCACATGCTACCTCTGAGTAATAGTTTATTACCATGATAATATGACCTGCTGTATCTAAGCACAAACATTATCTTCACATCTATCCCATGTGTGGTAATGCTTCCCATTTTCTGATCACTTTGATTAATGGTCCCTGTGGTTTCAGATGACCACAGTCGAGTGAGGCTGTCCCTGCTAGACTCCCAGCTACACTCAGATTATATCAACGCTAGTTATGTCCCTGTGAGTACTCTGTCTGTCCGTCTGTCGCTGTATGTCTGTCTGTCTATTCATTCATTCATCAAGTCTGCGGTCTGTCTGTCTGCTCCTCAGGGTGGATGTACGGAGCGAGACTTCATTTGTACCCAGGGTCCTTTGCGCAGCACTATCGCTGACTTCTGGAGGATGGTATGGGAGCAGAACGTTAGGATCATCGTCATGGTGACCGCCCTGAAACAGAAGGACATGGTGAGTGAGGGATTTGATGGTGATGGGACACTGAACAATTCTCAAATGTATTAAACGTTCATGGGTAACATGTTGACTACATTCACAGCATCAAGTTTGACCCGTAAACTTGCATAGTTCTTCTGGTTTTATATTGGCCTCGTTGCCACCCATGAAGTTATGGAAAAGTCTTCGTAAGCATATTCTTGCCCCTGTTGATGTGGGTGCTGCACAGAGTTGTCATAGTGTCACATTTCCTGCTGTGCACACAGTAGTGTCTATACTTTTTATTAGTTAGACAACGTGTTGACCGTGTTTCTCCAGGTGCTGTGTGATGAGTACTGGCCAATGGAGCAAGGGACGGTGTCGTACGGAATGGTCCAGGTTACCACAGTGTCTCGTAAACGGCGTCCAGATTATTTCATCACCACCATTCACTTACGACAGGTGAGGCCTAGGTCCTGTCATTTCCTAGTTGTCCTATTTTATTGCAACAAAGACTATTAGTTTCAGCCACTGGTCAACAGATGTAGGCTATTTCCAAGATGAATTGTGTGTCTGAGTGGTAGATAGTGAGTTTGTCTGGTGTGTGTGTGTGTGTGGTTGTTCTGGTAGTGTGGTTGTGCTGATAGTGTGTGTCGTTTCAGCACGGTTTTCCCGTAGAGAGGACAGTAACACACTACTACTACGCTGCCTGGCCAGACCAGGGTGTACCCAATGACCTCTCCTCTCTCTGTGCTTTCACTGAGTATGTGAGGCAGCATCTGGACACTCTACCCCTTCTGGGGCCTGCAGTGGTACACTGCAGGTATGACCTCTCACCCAAACTCACCTAGCTTGCAAACTGTCTCACACTTTTTGTTTTCTGTGTCATTATTTATTAACCTCTACTTAGATTTTTGGCCTTGATATTTCTGTGACAGAAACATTTAAAAAAAAATACATTTGCAAGTATACAGTGTGCAGCACTGTCTTTTTTTGTTTATTAACTGAAAATAGCTGAATGCCAGAGTCACATTTCAATCATAGTCATTGTGGTGGTTCCTTAATATTTGCAGATATCTGTGTGTATGAATCTCAGTTGAGACAATATCTCTATATAAAGTATGTGTGCCGATTACACCTCTTTTTAAATGCTGTTTGTATCTCTCTGTGCCGATTACACCTCTTAAATGCTGCTGGTATCTCTCTCAGTGCAGGTGTGGGGCGGTCTGGGACGTTTGTCGCTCTGCTATGGCTGATGCAGCTGTGTGTGCGTGGCATCATGCCTGATGTTAGAGCCGCCGTGCAGGACCTGAGACGGCACAGAGTCATGATGGTCCAGAACCTGGTCAGTCCACAACTACTGAGAATATTGATGATTAGCTGAATCAGTTGTGTTGGGATAGAAACCCTGCCCCAGGACAGTGATTCATTAGGATCCTTGTTACACTGAAGGCCTGGAGACAAACTTCTTTTGATGCTGCATTGAAAGTAGTTTGTCTCTAGCCTCCCCATTTATTAAGTTGTGATAATGGTTCCTGATGACCTACTAGTACAATGTGAGGCTATATAACCCCTCAGAAAAGGATAGGGCAGCTGAAGGCTCCTCTCTGCTGGCAAGTTAGTCTAAGACCCCCCCAGGTCAAGAGCTCAGCTTATCACAATGTTCATGTCATCTTCATTAGCTGCAGAATGTTCTCAATGTTGTGTTCCCTCACTGAATGTACCCAGGAGCAGTATATACTGGTTCATCAGTGTCTAATGCACTGGCTGAGTGGAGGGAGTGTGGGACCTCTAAGGTGAGAACACAAAGCAAACACTCAAGTATTATCTTTTTTGCAAATGTTAATGTTTCAGATGGTAACAATGCCTATTGAAACAGACAGTATCATATTACACTGTGCTATTTGATTCCGCTGGCTATCAGAACTCTCAATATCTCAGCAGAGTACAGAGTCATGCTGGCCCTGCTCATGTTGATCGGGGGCAGGATCACCCCCTCACCACCTCAGGGCGATCAGGTCAGGGAAACCCGTCGAGGGGGAGGCGCAGGCGGCAACAGCACACACCCCATCCAGTCCAAACCCAACCACAAACCCAGAGCTCCGTGCAACAGCTGCTCAACCCTAGGAACTTGCTAAGAAGACTGCTGCCCCCCTCTATTCATATTAATCCACAAAAACACACTGAGGACTAATCGCACAAATGCACGCACCCAACACCTTAATCCGCATTTACACACCAATCTATAGCCACACCCTCATCTTCACTCAGTCACACACCTGGAGGGGCTAACTCCGTTTGAACAAACAATAGTACACACAAACATGTATCTACAAGTGAAACCACACATCCAAACTTTGCCAAGTGGGAATGGGCTGATTTATACCTCTCCAACACACCTGGGGTTGAGGGAAGATGTCCCGACCTAGGGACTACTGTACGTTGTGTGATTACATATAACAAGGCCTTTGACTGAGTGGGAAGGGGACTTGCCCTATGAGATTACTGTATGTGTGTGTGACAAAACACACAAAGGAGGCAGCCGCAACAACGGATCCATCTACTTCCTGGATCAGTCCGGCAGACATACGGAGGAACATGCCTCTCCGGTTGAACCTGTTCCTCCAGACTGGATTACCAATCATGAAGAACTAAGGCCTGAGGTAATGGGGGAGATATGTACTTGATCACAAATGGTGCTGAGACGCATCTATTCTCATGAATGCCTGACTGCAAAACCAAGATTGTCCCTATGTATAAGGTTGCAGCAATGTTGAAATGCATAGTAGTGTGCTGGAACAAGATTTGTACGATGTAGTACAACATTGCTACATGTGTCTCTCACTGCTTGTTTATCTTCTCGGTGAAAAACAGCCTCTACCACAATTTAGACCCTTGATTTACATTAGGAAAATGATATGAAAAACATTAAACTACTTTGTGCAGAAACTAAGCACTATTGTTCACGTTATCTCCAGAGAAAAACACAAACACGTGGTGAATCACTGCACGAAAGGTAATGTTTGAAAATCGCAGAGGCACTGTCATTCTCCATAAGGCTCTGACATAACATAAAGTAGACCTTGAAATATAGAAAATAAACAGAACAGTAGATGAAAACCCACATCTGTTTCATTCATCATGAACAGTACACTGGGGCCAGGAGTTTTTCCTGCTCAGGCCACTGTAATTAGAGCCAGGAGTTATCAGACCCTATATCCTGGCCAGGGAAAACTCCTGGTTCTATGACGTATAATACACATGCTACCAAGTGTACTACTTTATCAAGTACTATTAATGCTGTTAGACTCCCTCCTACGGTAGCTGCAGGCTGTAATGCACTGTATTGAGGTCAGAGAATAACAAAAGACCTAGGGGCTAACAGGCTGTATTAGCATAGGCAGAATCATTGAGAGCTTCCACCATTTTAATGTAGTCAACTGGGTGGGACCTCCAACTTCATTGGCTATTGACTCTGTTGGAGTCATGTCCTACCCAGTCATCAGGAGGGATGAGTAAAGAAAATGGACTATTTCAAAATGGATATTGTCATAATGGCACAGATGCAAAGAGGAGTCCTCCATCTTGCTCTATGGATGAGGTCCATGTAAGAAAGTGGTTTAATAGTCAACAATGACTGTAAGCCTGGGTCGCATTCAGAAGCTCACAACGTAGCAAAACATTTAACAGAAAGAAAAAGTCTGTTCTTATGACAAGTTTATGTGGAACACTTTCATTCACTGCCTGCCATAATCCATTAGGGGCCACAACAGCCCGAGCACCATTCAGTCAGTTCACTGTGCCTTCAGACAGTTCAGTAAGGTCATCACAGGTCTGTTCAGTCCAGTATCACACAGAGAAGGAGAGGAAAACAAAAGAGTAAAGCCCATCCTGGTTGTGAACTTGCAGGTGAGTCCATATATACACACACACACCTGTTCACAGCTGGGCAACAATGAGATCAGGAAAACTATTAAGAAAGAGGAAATGCAACAAAGAGAGGGTACTCATGACAATGACAAAGAAGCAGCAGTGTCTAGTTAACAGCAACATAAAAAAAACATGTATTTTACAGAATAAAACAGGAGAAATGCATATCCCTCAGTCTGTTGGTGAACAGAAAATAATTACAACAGTAATGCTTAAATGGAGAAAAAAAAAGAAAAAAAAAATCACAGGTTAGTTTTTCATAATGAATCTTGTTCTGGATGCAGCTCTGCAGTGGTTACTCGCTGGCACAACCACAAAGGCATAACATCTGATTTTAAACCTAACCACAACACTCAAATTAGACCCCAAAAAATTGAATTATGACAATATAGCCAATTTTGACTGCAGTTGGCCTATCTAAGGGGAAAACAAAGTTAGCCAACAGGACAAGACTCATGACGCATTAACCTGCAACTACTTCCTTTGGCAAAAATATTTGATGGAAAGGTTGTATCTAAGGCCGAGTTTACAAAGGCAGCCCTATTCTGATGTTCTGCCCAATAATTGGCAAAAGAGCTGATCTGGTCGGTCAAAAAAACTATTAGTGAAAAAATTTATATTGTATATAATCTAATTGGGCTGTCTGTGTAAACGCAACCTAAGGCTCGCAAGCGGTATTCTCTGTATGGATGAAAGTTAAGTATGCATCTTGGGATGCGCAGTGTACAAAACTTTAGGAACACCCGCTCTTTCCATGACAGACTGACCAGGTGAATCCAGGTGACAGCTAGGATCCCTTATTGATGTCACCTGTTACGTCCACTTCAAATCAGTGTAGAAACAGACAGGTTAACGAAGGATTTATAAGCCTTAAGACATGGATTGTGTGCCAGTGAGGGTCAGGCCTAGGGGCAGACCATGACAGACTGACCAGGTGAATCCAGGTGACAGCTAGGATCCCTTATTGATGTCACCTGTTACGTCCACTTCAAATCAGTGTAGAAACAGACAGGTTAACGAAGGATTTATAAGCCTTAAGACATGGATTGTGTGCCATTTGAGGGTCATTGGGCAAAACAACAGATTTTAGTGCCTTTGAACAGTGTAGGGCAGTATGGTGCCAGGCACATGAGTTTGAATGTGTCAAGATCTGCAACGCTGCTGGGTTTTTCCATGCTCAACAGTTTCCCATGTGTATCAAGGAAATCTAGCCAACTTGACAAAAGCATTGGAGTCAACATGGGCCAGCATCCCTGTAGAATGCCACTCAATATTAGGAAGGTGTTGCTAATGTTTTGTACACTGCATGCGCTATACACTAGTACTTCCCAATCCTCTTCTCAGGGACCACCAGAAGTTTCAACTTTTGATTTTAGCCAGAAACTCGTACAACTGATTAAATTAGTCAAGGAGTTGATGATTAGCAGACTAATTGAATCAGGTGTGCCAGTTTAAGGCTACAACAAAAATCTGAAACATTTGTTCGTCCCCGAGGAGAGGGTTGGGAAATCCTGCTATACACAGACAATTAACATATACATACATTTAAAACGCCCACACCAATAGAAATCCACTTTTTCGGGGTGAAAGACAATTGCCAGAGCTTACCCATGACGTTGCACAACGATGTGAATCAATAAATCATCGTTTTAGTCAAAGTATGATATTTGGGCTTGAAGTGACAAATCCAAATGTGTAACTTCGGACGTTTCCATGAGGCTTACATGCCTTTTTCTATGAGGTGACGTGCAAATTATTTTCACCCTGTTTCACTTCGGGGCTGGGCTTTATTTAAATGTTATCGCCCACCAACATGGCAATATTTATTAAATCAGAAACACCTGCTGCAAAGTTCTTCCTAATCGAGAGTCATCTGAGAAACAAACAGCTTTTCTCTGTAGCCTACACTTGAGTTTCCACTAGATAAAAACAGTCACAAAGTCAACATTGGCTATATCATACATACAAATTCATGAAAACAAAAAGTAGCTTATTTTTTTACCGTAAGGATAGGCTAAGGTTAGCAGTGTGGTTAAGGTGAGAGTTGGGTTTAAAATCAGATTTTAAGATCATGTTGAAATAGAAAGGGTTTATGACTTTGTGGCTGTGTTAACTAGTGACGACCCTACACTTGGCCACCTTGCCACGGAGCAAATTAAGATAAGGGGAGCAAACTAATGTTTTTACCAGAAAATTATCACAATCCCTTGGATAATGTGTGAAGTTATAATTATTTTTGAGCCGTCAGGAGGGATGGACCAATGAATTATAGGCCTACTCGTGAATAAACATTCCATAACTGCAGTTGGCAGTAAATCGCTTTACAACCTTGGCTTTATACTGTTCAAACACCACACTCCGGGTGGCAGTAGGAACCCTTTCAGTTCGTTTGCCAACTCATAGAAGAAGAAGAAGAAAATGTACTACTTCAAAATAGAGATGGCCTCAATGACCCTGCCCATGCTCTCACCGACGCCATAATGATGCGATGTTTAAGTCAATGGTCTTTCCCCTCCTCCAGTCCTGCTAGTGTATGTTGGCAACAGCTTCCTGGATCTCTCTCACGATAAGGCAGCGAGCGAGGATGTGCTCCATCTGCTCTCTGTTGATTGGCTGGGTGGAGTACCACAGGGGGCTGTTGGGCGCCACCACGGGTTCAGGGTTCAGGTAGAAGGCGTCGTTGCGGCCTTTAGCACTCTGTGGACTGAGAGAGAGAAGGAGAGAGAGAGAGAGAGAGAGGTTAGTATTATGTGACAAATGGAAAAAAAAGTCCATGTTAACTGCCATTTATCAGTTTTCCATTCTAAAATATAATGGGAAATCCTACTGCGTGGTATGACTGCTAGGGGCAATGAAGTTCTACCGCAATAGTCCGGGTAGCTATTTGGTTAACTATTTAGCAGTCTTAAGGCTTGGGGATAGACGCTGTTCACTGTCCTGTTGCACCAGAAATGGTGCATCGGCACTGTTTGCCGTGCGGTAGCAGAGAGAAGTCTGACTTGCGTGGCTGGAATCTTGACAATTTTTAGGGCCTTCCATCTACTGATTAAAAGGAGAAGAATTTTTGCATTCTAATGCTGCTAAATTTATGCCCCAACTCCCATTATAAAGTAAATAACACCATGTTGAAACGGGAGTAAATGTCAAACAGTGATATTGATGAGAAAGATGCACCTGTTTCAGCAGTGCGAGTCATGGCTCAAATGGTGCTTGCATTTAGCAAATTACAACTCAAATAGGTCATTGGCAATGGCTGCAATCATTTCTGTAATCAGCACTTTCTTTTCCAACTGTTAAGGACGATTACGTGCGGAGCACTTTATATCCGTCACAAATAATTTAAAAGACGCATATCCCCTTTTAACGTCACAGCATTGTTGCGTTAGGTAGGTAAAAAAAAAATCGAATAAATCCCATTACGACGATGATCGGGACCGGTTATTGGTAGTTTTGTGATAACTGAATTGTGATTTAAATTTCATTCGTTAGGGATTTTCTTAATGTTAATGATAAAATTTAGTTTAAAAAAAATTTAACGTTCACACCCCTAGTTGTATATTAGTGTTCTACAAATATCAGGCTAGATTCAGAGGCATTATGTACCCTTCAACTGTTTCCTTCACACCCTTACTCATTGTCCCTCAACTCACCATTTGAAGAGGTAGAAGTCGTAGAGTTTGATGGGGCAGCGCAGAGGGTTCTCTGGGTGCTCCAACTGCTCTGCATACATGTCATCTGTCACTACGGGAGAGGGGTTAAAGGTTACCACCAAGTTTCTGCATGTCACAAAGAGCCATGTACAGTATTTGACCCCTGGTTCTCCTGTCCTGGGGCTGGGTGACCACTCACCTTTCTGTCCTATCTGGTGCTGGCCAACAGGCTTCAGGTAGCGGATGCTGGTGCACTTGTCTTTGGGGTTGTTGGGGCTCTTCCTGGTGTGTCTCAGGACCTTGGAGAAGGCCAGCTTCAGATGCTGCTCCACAGTCTTCAGCTGGAAGTACCTAGGGGGGACAAACAGGTGTTAGATACATGCATTTTGTGTGTGTGTGTGTGTGTGTGTATATGTGTGTAACTTACTCACTTGGTGTTGAAGAACATCAGCGTAGTCAGTAGCGTTGCAGGGGAATGGGCACCCAGCTGTTTACACTCCCACAGCATCTCCTCTGTCACCTGACTGGCGATGAGGTAACCTGGGCCAGGAAGTGATAAAACAGCAAAAAACATGAAACACCTGACATGTTTTATTCATCACTAATTCATACAGGTGATATGTACAATGTGTATGGTTGGGCTCTAATGGACTATACCGATTTCTGTTCTTACCTAGTGGATGGACGCTTGGCCTCCATGGCTCCAGTATCCGATGCAGACACTGGGAGAAGCGCCCGTAGTATGGGTCTGAAAACACGTCATCCACACGACCATTATCAACCAGATACTACAGAGAAAGACAGGAAAGACAAGAGAGTAAAAAGATAGTTAGAAAATATGCAGTAGCTTCCATTATAGTTACTATATTCCTGTGTGTGTGTGGGGCACCTTCTGTATGCAGAGGAAGACGTAATAGAGAACGTCAGCCCCATAAGTCTCTCCCTCCAGCCCTCGGGCCTCCTGGCACATGTGAGACAGACCCACACTGAGCTCAGCAACCGCACACGACACCAGGTCCTCCTGGAACCTCAGTGCCTGCCGGCCTACAGACACACACAAGTATAAACAGTCAATGGGGAGCTGGCTAGCGAGGGGGTAGACATACTGTCCGACAAAAAAAGGTGAGTGTGAGTGTACTTACGGCCAATGGGAGCTAGTTTGTTGATCTCGTCCTTGTCCAGCTCAGCGTTCTTCCTCTGGGCCCAGAGCTTCCACACGTCAAGCCCCTCCTCAGGCTTCAGAGAACAGGGAAGCATCATCTCTGTATGCCCCTGGCCCTCCATCTCTGCTACTGCCATGGTCTGACCCTGCGCAGACACACCAGGGCTATCAGTATGCAAAACAAATGCAGCAAGAGACCAGGTCATTCAAGTTAAGACCTCTAAACAGAAATTAAATCAGGATTATAAATTATATCAATCTTGATATAGATGTTTGGGGCTTGTAGAATTATAATCTGTAGCTACTGAATAAAGTGACCTGTAGTTGCTGTGTGTCCTGGACCTGCACCCCTCCCTGTGTGTGCAGCACCTGCTGCTGGGGGTCCCAGATGAGCGACTGCGTGGTGTTGCCGTACCCTTGCACTGCCACAGGGATGTGGATGTTCCCGTGCATGAACTGGGCCGGGAATAGAGAGTTGGCCGCCACTGTCTGGTATTGCACTTCTTCATGACCCACCGACGACCCCGTCATCGTGGAAACTGCATGACTCGAGCCGATCGTAACTTGCGTTGGCGTAGTGTGTGCCATTGTCGTTGTAGTCCCCCCACCAACCTGCACAGCGCTGTATGCTTCCTGGGGGATGGCGATGTGTGTGACACCGCCCTGATCACGTGACCCTGGCGGGGCAGAGTAGACTGGGATGGTCCAGGTCTCTCCAGTGGGGCTGGTGATGGTACCTGTAGCACTGTACAGGTGGCTGCTATCTACAGTCAACACGTCTGGCCTCAGAGATACGTAGCTCTGCTGCTGTCCCTGACCCTGGGGGATTGCTAGCACAGTGGCCAGCTGCTGACCAGGCAGGGCGTAGGACACTGTGATGGGCATGTCCACCTTACGCTTCTTGGCTGGCTGGAGGGGGGAGGTGGTCTGGATGGTGTTTCCCCGGGGAGAGCCCTGCTGCTGGGAGGGGGAGAGAGCTCCCACCGTCTGTATCTGGATCTGTTGACCACCCGCCACCGCTGCCATCAACTGGGCCTGCAGCTGTGAGAGAGAGATGTTAAAATACAGTGCCTTGCGAAAGTATTCGGCCCCCTTGAACGTTGAGACCTTTTGCCACATTTCAGGCTTCAAACATAAAGATATAAAACTGTATTTTTTTGTGAACAATCAACAACAAGTGGGACACAATCATGAAGTGGAACGACATTTATAGGATATTTCAAACTTTTTTAACAAATCAAAAACTGAAAAATTGGGCGTGCAAAATTATTCAGCCCCTTTACTTTCAGTGCAGCAAACTCTCTCCAGAAGTTCAGTGAGGATCTCTGAATGATCCAATGTTGACCTAAATGACTAATGATGATAAATACAATCCACCTGTGTGTAATCAAGTCTCCGTATAAATGCACCTGCACTGTGATAATCTCAGAGGTCCGTTAAAAGCGCAGAGAGCATCATGAAGAACAAGGAACACACCAGGCAGGTCCGAGATACTGTTGTGAAGAAGTTTAAAGCCGGATTTGGATACAAAAATATTTCCCAAGCTTTAAACATCCCAAGGAGCACTGTGCAAGCGATAATATTGAAATGGAAGGAGTATCAGACCACTGCAAATCTACCAAGACCTGGCCGTCCCTCTAAACTTTCAGCTCATACAAGGAGAAGACTGATCAGAGATGCAGCCAAGAGGCCCATGATCACTCTGGATGAACTGCAGAGATCTACAGCTGAGGTGGGAGACTCTGTCCATAGGACAACAATCAGTCGTATATTGCACAAATCTGGCCTTTATGGAAGAGTGGCAAGAAGAAAGCCATTTCTTAAAGATATCCATAAAATGTGTCGTTTAAAGTTTGCCACAAGCCACCTGGGAGACACACCAAACATGTGGAAGAAGGTGCTCTGGTCAGATGAAACCAAAATTGAACTTTTTGGCAACAATGCAAAACGTTATGTTTGGCGTAAAAGCAACACAGCTCATCACCCTGAACACACCATACCCACTGTCAAACATGGTGGTGGCAGCATCATGGTTTGGGCCTGCTTTTCTTCAGCAGGGACAGGGAAGATGGTTAAAATTGATGGGAAGATGGATGGAGCCAAATACAGGACCATTCTGGAAGAAAACCTGATGGAGTCTGCAAAAGACCTGAGACTGGGACGGAGATTTGTCTTCCAACAAGACAATGCTCCAAAACATAAAGCAAAATCTACAATGGAATGGTTCAAAAATAAACATATCCAGGTGTTAGAATGGCCAAGTCAAAGTCCAGACCTGAATCCAATCGAGAATCTGTGGAAAGAACTGAAAACTGCTGTTCACAAATGCTCTCCATCCAACCTCACTGAGCTCGAGCTGTTTTGCAAGGAGGAATGGGAAAAAATGTCAGTCTCTCGATGTGCAAAACTGATAGAGACATACCCCAAGCGACTTACAGCTGTAATCACAGCAAAAGGTGGCGCTACAAAGTATTAACTTAAGGGGGCTGAATAATTTTGCACGCCCAATTTTTCAGTTTTTGATTTGTTAAAAAAGTTTGAAATATCCAATAAATGTCGTTCCACTTCATGAATGTGTCCCACTTGTTGTTGATTCTTCACAAAAAAATACAGTTTTATATCTTTATGTTTGAAGCCTGAAATGTGGCAAAAGGTCGCAAAGTTCAAGGGGGCCGAATACTTTCGCAAGGCACTGTACATTATCCGTAAAGTATATGTGTACACCAACTGGAATGTGTGTTTACCTGTTGGTGCTGTTCTTCTGTGAGGTCCCCGGACTGTATTAGCTGGGCTGTGGTGACCCCCTGTAGCTGTTGATTGGAGGAGGAGGGCAGCTGCAGCACCTGGCCCCCCACCCCAACCACTTGGCCCTGATGTTGCCCCCCGATCTGCACCTACAGGAGACATATACATTTCAGTTAACCAGGATAGTCATAGGCTCTCAGCAATAATTGGCACTCATTTTTAGAAGAGTGGCAGGGACAGAGCGAGAGAGTGAGAAAGACAAAAATAGTAGATGATTATACCTGTATTATGTCTTGGCCTTGGTGCATGGCTGTGGTCATATTTGGTGAGAGCTGCTGCTGTGCTGCCATCACCTGTTGCTGGGACCCCTGTACCTGCTGTTGCTGAAGGTAGAGCACAGGGTGGTTTTATTATAATATGGATCATGTCACCAAATCCATCTCGTCTTTCACAAACTCGACATTCTCTTTTCCTCACTCTGTCTCTTACCGGACAGGCCAGTTCCAGCAGTGAC